>NC_136509.1:66017180-66129680 GCF_053919585.1 Euprymna scolopes
CACTGTAGACAAAACAGAAATTGAACGATATGAGGATCCGTCACGTGTTTGAGTGGAGAGAAAACCAAGGTTTTTCAGATAAGTTCTTTCTGGGAAGCCATGCGAATGAGACATGTTAATAATGAAGTAAACTTGAGGCGAATATTACTTTGATGTCTGTTCTTCTTCGTCATTAATTTATATAAGCTAGTAAATAATTATTAAGATAACATAAGTCTTTCTTTCCAAATAAAACTCTGAAGAAAAATCAGTGAACGTCTCTGTTGTGTCTTTAATGCATGAAAAGTTTTATTTGTCTGAGTTAAATAGACGAGATGATGGACAGCCAATCATAAACATGGCAAAGAGAAACAAGGAATAAGTTCCCAACCAAACCTATGCTACAAGGATATCTGCAAACGAGACATGAGAGCAGGTGACATCAATCCAACAGGGAGGGAGTTTGTGATTGAAGATTGCATTTGCTGGAGAAGAGCAGTACAGGCATGCTGCAAGAGACATGAAAAGAGGGGAGACCCACAGTGGAGAGAGAGGAAATAGCACAGACGGTAGAGGGCTGAAATAGACCTCTCGCAATCAGACACCACCTAAATCAACAGATGTTCCAATTCAATTCGCAATGGATTAATCTAAGTGAGCTAAAATGTAATGGAGATATAATTATTTAGTTCTAAAACATCTCGCTTCTACAAGAAGTGAAAATGTTTGAATTTTACAAAAAAACATAATTAGAATCATATGACTTTTTTTATTAACTTGCCTCCCTGTGAGGACAGAGTTAAACACATGGTCGGTTTTAAATAGGGGGGACCAGCTCCCCCAAAAAGGGCACTCTGGTTAGTAACAAAATTTAAAAATATATTAGTCATGAAGGATTTCTCCACTAACCGAGACCAAAAACGTGAAGTGCAGCATCAGAACAGGTACTACACTTTGAGATGTTAAATGTTTTATTCAGGGTAAAATTACAATGCAAGTTCAACATGAACAAAATCTTAGGCACAAGCCATCTCAAAAGGGGGGAAAATAGGAGTCGTTGGCCATTCTTGTCACTCCAGAACTTAACAAATGTTTCTCTTAGCTAGTATTTTCTTTCACCATAATACCGCATTCACCCTTTTGTACTGGGGAACGTCCTACTTAGAACCCAATTGTTTAAAACATTTTTTTTTGTGTGTAAAAATAAAAAAGATAACAATAATGGTACAATAGTTGATTTGTGTCAAGGGCGAGGGAAGAAAAAATACAAGCAGTGGTAAATAGGACCCTCCCAACCCCTTCTAGTTGATGGACACCCCGTTCTGCTCTGGTTTGTATATGAACCTGAGCTCCTGTGGAACAGTCTCTAAGTGGGGGTGCCCTCTAGATGGAATGAAATGGAGAAAAGAAAAATTCTTGGGTGAGGGGGAGATGTTAGTGATTGATTTCTTTCTCTCCAAAATGGGTGAAATTTAGAGCAAGGGGTGAAAAAGAAAATTTGCAGATAGGAGGGGGTGGGAATCTTGGAGGCTTCCTAGTTGGGGAAGGATGGAGCATTCACTCGGCTAAGAGACTAAAAATTGATTACACTTGACGGAACTGCACAGTCCACACCTAGGCGGAAACACGTATTCAAATTTGGCTCCTTTTGCGTACACACAGACTTGCTACATGTATCCATCTTCTGTCAAATGCTGGACGATGCAGCCTTCTTCTATCACATCTGATCTTCACCCATAGTTGGTGTTTCAAGAAAGCGATCAGCACCTGATGAGAAAAAGGCAACACCCCCTGGCCACCTTGCAGATGCGACGTCTAAATCACCATTCTCCCCACAGCTAGGATCGTAATGTAAACCATTTGTCTTTCCCTGTCCCACAGCGACCTCACGTTGTCAACGACATTAAATACGGTAATCGGGCGAGGATGCTCGAGATCGATGCAAGCTGTCACCTTGCTGACATACAAACAGTACCGGCAGAGTTCACAGCAATAGAAGAAAGCATGATCAGTCGTTTCTACAGCCGTTGTTCCGCAATGGGGACAAGCAGGTGACTCAAAAAAACCGGAACTGCATTGTATGTTGTTGAGCCAACCCAAACGCACGCATAGCGGGTTGTCGGAGGCTCCCCTTACTAGATTCTCTTAACTTATTTTTTTTTCTGAATCATATGACTTTTGCAAGCATGGTTAATAAGCACTGTAATGATAAAGATTGGTGTTGAACACAGACTCGGCGATTAGAATGAGAGTTCCTAACAAATTGGAAAATGGACCAGAACTAATAATCCAGTAAGTAGCTGAAGACTGACAACGGTTTATTCGTGTGCTTCAGAATTCAAAAGATATCGAACAGTTTAGAGTGTCCTACATCAGAAAAATCCACAAAAAAAATGACTTTGCCAGTAAAATTTGATAGTCAAAAGAAGTATTTTACTTCTAAACCAAGTTTCAGTTTCAAACAGATAGATTGGTACATAGATTGCTCCTATAAAACTAAGAAATGTTTTAAATCTGATCGCATAAAGAATAAAAGTAGCATTGCAGAACAAAAAAAAAAAAAAAGAATCACGGTTCAATTTATCAATTATTAATCTGCAGATATTTTTTGTTGTTTTTAATAAAAAAGAAGTATGTCAAAATTACAACATTCTACATTTTGACTGTTTATAAACTTTTTCATAAAAAGCAAATTTACGTAAAAAATATAAAATGTAATATGAAAGTAAATTTCAAGATTCAGTATTATTGTTGAAAATAACTCAGCTAAATCACATGTAAACCATACAGGGATCACCTATGAATTTAATATTTTATTTATGACGATGATGATGACGACGATGATGATATAGCAGTAGTAACATTAGAGATATGTGAAACAATTTCTGGTATAAATAAACCATTTAATTGGTAATTTTTTTCTAAAAACGAACTGTGAAATTTGTTAAAAAAATAATGATTTATTTTAACTTGCCATATAAAAGTTACACAATTTGTTTTGCAAATCTTGTCTTGCAAGTCATGCAAACCTGGAAGAAATAGTTTATTTGTTTTGTTTTTTTTATTATGTCGTATACAAAATACATGGCGTTGCCTGGAAGTCAAAGTAGGAATAATACAGTATCATATATGGTAAGGAGATCCAAAGTATCCTGAATAAATTAGATATGTTTAAAGATTGTGTTGCCTGGAAAAAACAATGTGACTTGGTTTACTCAGGATAAAAAATGACCGATATGTAGTAAACGAAATTGCAACAAACACAAGCAGGAGCGAATTTTCACGGCTGGAGATTTTAAAGACATTTCCTTCCTGGCTTGTCCAATCAGAAGTCAGCTCTCAGTTAAGTAACGAGTTTATAAAAGGTAAAACCGGCAACCCACGCTCTCTCTCTCTCTCTCTCTCTCTCTCTCTCTCTCTCTCTCTCTCTCTCTCTCTCTCTCTCACTCACTCTCTTTTCTCAGATCTTGGATGGACAACAAGTCAACACCCAGCCTACGGGCTCGGAGTTCGACAACGGAATACACGCAAGCATGGCCATCTCTACATGCAGTACAAACACGTACTTCTTTTTACCACACGACTCTCTAATCTTTTGCCCCAATCCATACATGGATGCACTAACTTTAACGCGTATCCACTGAACAATCTTCTCTTTCAAATAGCCTGTATAATCATCAACGTCTCTACACAGAAACTCTGTAAACGACTGACCCGTTTCCTCATTCTTACTAAGATAACCAGTAAAGCCGCTGTTAAATGTTAGAATAAGACTTCTTTTCTCGACTTCATTTCTGTAGATAGTCATAAAAAAATGTTTAATATCCTAAGTATAGCAAGTATCTTCAAATACAACTTTATTTCTTCTCTTTGCTTTATACAGTCCTTGGCAATGGCATGTAATCCTGCTAATAATAAAGAAAAAGTGCTTTCAGCAAAAAATGTATATTATTTTACCTCATTCATATGCAGTAGAACCTCGGGATACGGTGGCCCAAGGGCACTTTTTTTTTCAGGTTATGATG
Organism: Euprymna scolopes; assembly: GCF_053919585.1. Lineage (NCBI taxonomy): Eukaryota > Metazoa > Mollusca > Cephalopoda > Sepiida > Sepiolidae > Euprymna > Euprymna scolopes. The sequence continues at coordinate 66,021,185 of NC_136509.1, forward strand.
TTGAATACAATGTTTTTCCGGTCCTTGGTTACAGTATTAGCCCCATCTTACGGTGTTATTTATAATGTTATTTGAATATATACATGTGTATTATATACTGTACTGTATTTTGCTACTAAGTTTTAATGCCATATCTCGAGGTTCTATTATATATATATATATATTAGTGATGGGATAATTCCAAAATCCTTTCTGAATTCTTATACAATTACCGGTTCTATTTTAAATTCCCGAATCTGATACAATTACCGATTCTGATTCTTTTTAAATTTCTAAATATTTAATTAGAGATTTGTTGTATTTTTTTTCGAATTACTGTAATGTCAGCATATATTTTTACAAACATAAAAATATATACTTTATAAGGGGATATATATATATATATATATATATATATATATATATATATATATATATATATATATATATATATATTCAATTTTCACCCCAAACAAGGCACAGTGACACTTTGAAGCAGAGGGCTACTATCAAGGACATAAGTTGCAGGGACATTATGAAGGAAGATGAGCAGCAAGATGTCTGTTCACATTACACTTGAACTTCTGCATGTCAGTACAGTTGGGAAAGCAGAATCCCGGAAGGGAGTTCGAAAGTGTAGCAGTTCTGGGGAAGAAACTATTGGAGTAGAATGCTTTCTTACACCTAGGAATGGAAATCAACTTATTTAGCTGCTTGTCGGTTTTGTCGGGGGTATTTATTTCGAGAGGGCACAAGTGCTTGTAGTTCGTCAGAGCATTCACCATTAAAATATTTGTAGAATAGGCAGAGGGATGCAACATTTTGGAGGGTCGCTGGAACTACTATTTTCTCCTGATATAGTAATATCTGGTCTCATGTTGAGAAAAGCTCTGCAGTTTTTGCTTGGTTTCTCTTATAAAATCGGTTTCGTACAGCTGTTGGGCATTTTATGTAGGATTCACATGCCGATTCCATATGCGCTTTTGTCACTTGCAACAATAATGTCTAAATATAGCTTTTAATGGATCAGGAATAGTTTCTATGTGATCACCTCTTTTAGTTTTTCAAACGCCATCTTTCATTCTGTGGTCTATTTTCAAACCGTGTCTTTCCTAAGTAGTTCATTTAAAGGTGTGTGCACTGGGTGCATATTAGAAATGAAGGCTTCACAGTAATTTGCTAAGCCTGAAAAAATTTGCAGCACTGTTATGTCGCGTGCCTCATGCATATTTCTTATTGATATCGACCTTTCTGGATCAGGCCGTCTATGATTCTTATCTTTTATCTGGCCTTGGTATTTTATTTGGTTGAGGAAAAATTCACATTTGGTGTCTTTAAGTGTGAAGCTATTCTCGTTTATCTTTCCGAACACCTGAAAAACGTGTTTTCTATGTTGCTATGTAGATTCGCTTTTCATTATAATATCGTCCAGGTATCCAATGGAAAAATCAAGGATGCTCAACATCGTGTCGATTATCTATTGAAAGATAGCTAGTGTAATTTTGACCCTGAAAGCTAACCTATTGAACTTAAATAATCCCTTGTGAGTGGTAATGCACAAAAGTTTTGAGTTTTCTTACTCAACGGAAATCTGTAGGTATGCTGCACTCAGATATATTTTTGAGAATATTTTCCCTCTATTTAGTTGCATAAAATCTTCCTCAGGGATGGATAATGGGTAATGATGATCCTTAAGTGCTACATTCAAACCAGTTGAGAAGTCTGCACCAACTCTGATATTCTTGATTTTTTCTTTACATACACGGTGGAGGCAGCCCACTCACTATAGTCAACTGAGATCAAACTTCATACTTGGACGAGTTTGTCCAGTTCTACATCAATCTTTTGTATAGAGGCAAATGGTACGCTGCGTTTCTTTTTGTTGACTGAGGTGGTATTGTCTTGTAACTTGAACTTCGCCTCCATTTTTGTACAGTGGCCTAGTTGTCCCAAAAAAAAAGGGCATTGGGGAATAACTCATTCAGTTTTTCTTTAGTTTTTCAGCTTCAGCTGTAAGATTGTCCACTTTTTGGCAAAAATCGCTAATGGGCGAATCCCAGAGTTCAAATTTTTTAATCCAGTCTGTCCCAAAAAGATTATTAGTGTTTTTTAATACAAGTATCTTCAGATTTAGTAGTTTTTCCTTCATCGTTACATTAGTTGTAACTTCACCTTTACATCTTATTTTTCTCCAGTTATTGAACGGACAACTTTCTTGGTTTTTATCATCTTCAGTTTTTCCGATTTTGCACCAGGTATGATGGTTTATGATGGACAAATCTGAATCACTGTCAAGTTGAAGTCTAACATTCTTGTCCCTAATTTTTACCATCACGTACTTTCATACATTTTTGTCCTCCACTTGAGTCCTAATAATTTTTATGTAGCTCCTGCAACGTCCTTTTGCTCTGCAATGTGAGGCTTTGTGTCCGTTGCATCTGCATTGATCACATTTCCAGGATCGGTATGAGCAATCCTTCTGCCAGTGGAGTTCTCCACATCCTTGGCATGGTTAAAGGAGTAACTCAGGCTTCTTTTGAAAATTTTCCGGGAAGTTATGTTTGGCTTTCACTTGACTGTTTGGAAAATAAGATCTTTTGTTAGTTCATACTTATACTCATAGGTGTGCTACACCTACCTCTTCTATATTTTTGGAGTCTTGCTTCTTGGAAATTATTCTTTGGCATTCCTCAGCTAATTGTCGAAGGGTTATGTTTGGCTCCTTTTCCGGCGTCTGAGTTTAGCACCATTGGTTGACACTAAGCCTTGAATGAAAATCAGGACCTGCAAGGAGTGTTCCAGTTGAGGATCTGATGGGGCCAAAAATTTATTTTACACCGGCATGGAAATTTCTAAGGTCGCAGGCTTCTGCAAAACCCTTCAATTCTAAAGCTTTCAGATGCCACCATTTGCTTTCTAGTTCCTGTAACCTTGATTTTTTGCGGTTTCTGTAGATGTTGGTCTTATGCCGGCTTCGATGGTCTTGTTCATGGCAAGCGTTTATCTTTTCTTGAATGAGTAGATTAATTTCAGCACAGTTTTCATCAAACCAGTCTTGATTTTTCTTTTTCTTTAAACCGACTGTGACTTTGGCTGATTCATTAATGATCTTACTGATTGACAACCATTCTTCTTCCAGGTTGCAAGAATTGGTTGGGTTATATTCGATGGTATGTTGGTATTTTGTTTTACTTTTGTTAGGTGAAGTTTTGAGAGGTTATATTTTTTCCGAGATTGCTGTTTTAATTCAAATTTGGGGCTTCTTTCTTTATATTTAGCACATGTGATGACCAGACGGTGGTCAGTATAACAGTCATCTACGTATCTGAGTGCTGCTTTAGTGATATGGATATCCTTTTTATTTATCTGATGGACGATGACATAGTCTAGAAGGTGCCAATGCTGAGATCGAGGTGTTTCCACGTGGTCTTAAATCTATTTGGGAGCTGGAACTGAGTGTTGGTAATGAATAGCTCAAATTCTGAGCAAAGTTCTGAGAACAGGCGGCAGTTTGAGTTGCATTTACCAAGTCCATGCTTCCCAATTTCCAGAGTCTATGGTCTTTCCCCACTCTCGCGTTAAAGTCGCCCAGCAGCATTAATTTGTCACATGGTGGAGCTCTGGTTATAAGCTTTCCAATGTTGCTGCTGGTAAAATTCTCGTTTCACTTCACTATCGGCATCTAGGGTTGGTGCATATGCCGAGATGACTGTAATGAAGTTATCAGAAGGCAGTGGGACTCTAAGAGACATAAGTCTCTCATTTGCAGCTGTTGGTGTGAGCTGATGATCATGCACGATATGTGACTTTATAGTGAAACCAACTCCATGTATTCATTTTCCATCTTTAATCCTTCCCTTCCAAAAGAAAGTGTATCCTGAGCCCTTTTCTTCCAGCTTGCCTTCCTCTGAATCGGGTCTTGTTTAGTGCAGCAATGTCCACATTAAGAGCCACGAGTTCCTTTGAGACCAAAGCAGTTCATCATGCTGATCAGTCTGTGTCATTGAGGTCTAGCAGGGTTCTTATGTTCCATGCACCAAAGGTTAGATTTGTGGATTTGTTCTTTGAATTTTTAGTAGGGTGTCCCACTGGATGCGGCTTTCCAGTCAGACACAGTTGTGACTTCCGATTTTTAGCCCACATTTTCTAGGGCCTTCCCTATTCAGGGTGGGCAGCGGTTGTCTTCAATAGGCCTGCCCAGTCGTAGATGCAGGACCGAGTCACAGTTCCAAGAGAGGGCGACCATCACGCGTCCACTGGCAGCGTGCAGGTCCAGACTAGGAGCTCCGAGTTTCACAAAAACCTGCTCTCTTTGCCCTTGTCCCATCGCCGCTGGTCTTGTCGTAGAAGAGATAGAAAGAAAGAAGGAAGTTAAGCAGTAAAAGAGAGAGAAAATCAAACCAGAGGAAAAAAGGAAAAGCCATTGGCATAGGAATTTGTTTAGGGTGGAAATCAACTTGCTAGGAGGAAACCCACACACTGTGGCTCCCAAACCTTCCTTCGTGGCATTGTGGGGGTGACGTGCGATATCAGGGAAAGGGGGTTGCAGCGGACAGCCGGAAAAGAAAACAGCTTATATGTTTGTTAACCGCCTCATAGCCAGTCCATCTGGCTATTGAGATATTTTAAACTCAGAGTTTTCCTTCTCCTAGCCTTATCCCAACCAAGGGACCCGCAAGGCAGCAGAGCAGGGGTTGGTGGTGTGTCAGGGTGTGTCCACACGATTGGTGAGCCATGTCATAGCACTTCTGGGGCCCACTGCTGCTCCAAGATCCCCTGACACTTAGCCTGGTGCTGCAAGGCACCAGTCTCCGTTGCCACGAGGAGGCATATCAGAGGTCTTACCACTGGAGAGGCTAACTATAGTCGCAGAGAAGGCTTACGCATTCTGCTTATTCACCGAAAGGCTAGCCAGCGGCAGGAGCTGGAAGTGAAAAGCATGCAAGAAAGAACTTAGAACTAACGCTGCTGCACTAGATGCATCACAGTGCCCTGTGTTTCTATACATGAACACACATTCAATATTTAAAAAATATGTATTTAAATATCATCTTTATTCAATATCTAAAAAAGATGTATTTAAATATCATCTTTATTCGATATCTAAAAAAGATGTATTAAAATATCATCTTTATTCAATATCTAAAAAAGATGTATTTAAATATCATCTTTATTCGATATCTAAAAAAGATGTATTAAAATATCATCTTTATTCAATATTTAAAAAAGATGTATTAAAATATCATCTTTATTCAATATTTAAAAAAGATGTATTAAAATATCATCTTCATTCAATATTTAAAAAAGATGTATTAAAATATCATCTTTATTCAATATTTAAAAAAGATGTATTTTAATATCATCTTTATTCAATATTTAAAAAAAATGTATTAAAATATCATCTTTATTCAATATTTAAAAAAGATGTATTAAAATATCATCTTTATTCAATATTTAAAAAAGATGTATTTAAATATCATCTTTATTCAATATTTAAAAAAGATGTATTAAAATATCATCTTTATTCAATATTTAAAAAAGATGTATTTAAATATCATCATTATTCAATATTTAAAAAAGATGTATTTAAATATCATCTTTATTCAATATTTAAAAAAGATGCATTAAAATATCATCTTTATTCAATATTTAAAAAAGATGTATTTAAATATCATCTTTATTCAATATTTAAAAAAGATGCATTAAAATATCATCTTCGTTCAATATTTAAAAAAAGATGTATTTAAATATCATCTTTATTCAATATTTAAAAAAGATGTATTTAAATATCATCTTTATTCAATATTTAAAAAAGATGCATTAAAATATCATCTTTATTCAATATTTAAAAAAGATGTATTTAAATATCATCTTTATTCAATATTTAAAAAAGATGCATTAAAATATCATCTTTATTCAATATTTAAAAAAGATGCATTAAAATATCATCTTTATTCAATATTTAAAAAAAGATGCATTAAAATATCATCTTTATTCAATATTTAAAAAAGATGTATTTAAATATCATCTTTATTCAATATTTAAAAAAGATGCATTAAAATATCATCTTTATTCAATATTTAAAATAGATGTATTTAAATATCATCTTTATTCAATATTTAAAATAGATGCATTAAAATATCATCTTCATTCAATATTTAAAAAGGATGTATTTAAATATCATCTTCATTCAATATTTAAAAAAGATGTATTTAATATCGTCTTTATTCAATATTTAAAATAGATGTATTTAAATATCTTTATTCAATATTTAAAAAAGATGCATTAAAATATCATCTTCATTCAATATTTAAAAAGGATGTATTTAAATATCATCTTCATTCAATATTTAAAAAAGATGTATTTAATATCGTCTTTATTCAATATTTAAAATAGATGTATTTAAATATCATCTTTATTCAATATTTAAAAAAGATGTATTAAAATATCATCTTTATTCAATATTTAAAATAGATGTATTAAAATTTCATCTTCATTCAATATTTAAAGAAGATGTATTTAAATATCATCTTTATTCAATATTTAAAATAGATGTATTAAAATATCATCTTCATTCAATATTTAAAAAAGATGTATTTAATATCGTCTTTATTCAATATTTAAAAAAGATGTATTTAAATATCATCTTTATTCAATATTTAAAAAAGATGTATTAAAATATCATATTTATTCAATATTTAATATAGATGTATTTAAATATCATCTTTATTCAATATTTAAAAAAGATGTATTAAAATATCATCTTTATTCAATATTTAAAATAGATGTATTAAAATATCATCTTCATTCAATATTTAAAAAAGATGTATTTAATATCGTCTTTATTCAATATTTAAAAAAGATGTATTTAAATATCATCTTTATTCAATATTTAAAATAGATGTATTTCCTTGTAATCCTTTAATCATGGTTAAAACAATCCCGTCATCACTAATTCCTTACTTGTTCACTTTTCTGTGTTCATCTCCAGACATGTACACATTTTTTTTAATGTAATTTTTTTTTGTTTTCAATTAATAAACAGAGGGTGGAAGGCATAGCAATACTAATATTCCAAAATTATTGTCTACAATTGGGAGAGGATAAAAAAAAAAAAATAATATTCATAAACTACTATTTATTCATAAACAATGAATTATAAAGAAAGGAAGAGCTACTCTTTTTAACTGTATATATTTATTATTTATGTATCCATAGATTTTACAATAATATTTTTAGTCTGTGTAAAATAAAATATTCCCAGGCAATAGCACGTCAGGTCAGCTAGTTATATAATATTCATAATTGGCTTTTGATGTCTATCACCACTATTTCAATGTTATTATTCAAATCTTATCCAGGCGACTGTTTATGATTTCATTTTGTCTTTTTACCTAATCGTATTTTCTGACATCACAAACTTCTTTTCAAAAATGGTAATTTCTTTCTCAAGTTTCATGCGTTTTTATATTTGTAAATCAAAATCACTGGGACATTCAAATTTAAAATGAAATTCTTTTTCTTTCTTTTATCTTTCTGATGTAATGAATATAGATACATCCGTGTTCCTCCACACAAGAATTGGATTGGCTTGTATAAGCCATAAATACGGACGTGGGTAGCAGCATGGGAGTATCATGTTTACAAAGTCACCTAATAGTGCCTCTTTTTCTTCAGGCACAAGTTGCCCTTACATTGGTCTCCTTTTACTTTCACTTTATTAATCTTTTAATTATTGTTCATTTTTTATTCTTCATTACTTATCAGTTAATGAATGATTCTCTAACTTAAATTTAAGCAGTTTCTAGGTTTTGTCCCCCCCCCCCATTTTACTTTCGCTTTCTTTCTAGCAACGTAGTCAGAAACGAGACTTGTTTCTGTAGTGCCATATTTGATCTTAGTTTCTTACCTTTCTAACATGCATGACGTCCCTACACTCGCTCTGCCTTTCGCCCTAACTTGGTATGTGTATATTATTTCTTCACTTAATAATTTAAATTTATTTGTTTCGTTCCTTGCTTCCATCTTTCTCTCCTCTTTCTACCTCGGTATATTTTTTCTCATTTACGGCCAGACAGGTTTACACATCTTCTTTTATTTCTCATGCCTTCCAGCCTTTTTAACTCGTTGCAGAAGTATTACTTTTACCTCAGAATATTTTTATCATCATGTCTAGCCAATTTTACAATTCCCTTTATTAACACTATCTTTCTGATACGGTAGTTGCAGGATTTCTCCTATCAATCTTTCCTCACCTTGACTCGTTGTATGTGCACCTCTCTCTCTCTCTCTCTCTCTCTCTCTCTCTCTCTCTCTCTCTCTCTCTCTCTCTCTCTCTCTCTCTCTCTCTCTTTAATGCGTATATTTATTCTCTTCCATAAGACTCACCATCTGTATTTCATCTTTATTCCAGATTTTTTTACCTGGCTCCGGACGGGAAATAAAATATTTTTCAGTTTATGGAACATGCTGTTTTTTTGCCTTGAGTCCGAGTTTATTCTGGCTGGCCAAAGTAAAACGTTAATTAGCACTTACCAAGAGTGTACGAGCCTTTTTCAAGTCTCACACAAAACACACATTCATATTTCAAGCTGTCATATACATACGCGCACACAAACATACGCGCCCACGTCCACACATGTACACTTATTCACGTTCGCGTACATACACTCAAATTCACGTATATATACACACACACTTACGTACACACATGTACTCACACACGCGAACACGATCACGCACATGGACGACGTCACTTCCGCTTTCTAAGGAAATACACATGCGCAAAATACACTCTGGAAACGAGTATAAAAACAAGGTGATAAGCTGTTTCTTTCTCTTTGGAACCAACTCTCAACTAGAGAGGTTGGGCGAACAAGCTGCGCGCCGTTTCGGCGCGCGCACCTCATGCCCACTTCCTACTATGTATGGGGCACGAGCTAATGACTGTATGTATACATTCTCACCCTTTCTCTTTCCACCTACTACTGGCCACTAAGAACACCTTCGCGTCGCTGACTACTAACTGATGACAACTCTGATATCCTCTCCTTTGTCTACACGCTGGACTACCATTCTCAATTTTCCTACAACATTTATTTCTCTTCCCACGCGCGGACATGTTATAACTAAAATGTTCATTTCTTTTAACAGCAAATAAACGACATTTATCTTATCCATTAATTGTGTCTTTGTTTCCTTCAATTCCCATTCGTTTCATTATTATTTTGTAACGGGATTGGGGTATTTATATATCCTAGTCCCCTACAAATTTGGTGACCCCGTTATTTAAATGAAATGGATGAGGTTGAATGAAGCACTCATACACACACAGACTCTTTCTCTACAAAGATAAACTTTCCCTCTTCACCACTTAACGAGAGACGCACGCCAAGGTATAAACTTTTCCTCTTCACCACTTAACGAGAGACGCACGCCAAGCTATAAACTTTCTTTCTCACCAGCTTACAGCGAAAGACGCACGCAAAACTAACCACGTGTGGTACCCTTTCTTTTACTTGTTTCTTTCACCAAAGACATTCCTGTTCGTTTAATTCAATTTAACATGTCGTTCGTTTCTTCCTCGAGACAATTCATTTTCCCTCGGAACGCGAGAGGAGCACGCATTTCCTCCTATTCCACAAGTCCACAACAAACTGGCGCCCGACTGACGTGGAACGAACAAGCATGGCGACCCTACCGTTTTGAGATTAATTGTTTTGAGCGAGACGCGCGTTTTATTTGATGAAGAAAAAAAACCGAACTTCTCAACAAAGAAAACCAAGCGAACCAAACCACTACCCACAGGAATAGCTACTACCAACTACAATGACGAACCCTCGTCAGACTCTGCAAATAAAAAAAAAAAAAAAAAAAAAAAAAAAAAAAAAAAACGAACACGGAGCTGTCGACTTTCATATCGAATTTATAAACAAATTCGAGCTTGACAAACATTTTCACGGTTTCCTGACATTACCCTGCAACAAACGCGAGGAGCAAAATCACATAGGCCTATGCAATTCCCTCCCGCACAAGCAGACGCAACAACAAAGAAACAGGACATCCCTATCAACACATAGGAAGAAGTTGAATCAACAATACGAGTTGAGATGCACGACGCACGCGGATAAACTCAAAACTTGGAAGTTTCGTTGACGGCCGGCAACCACGAACGACTACACAACAAACGCCCGTACAGACAATGTACACACATTACCGCAGACGCACTTGCGAAGACAACAGTAACCAGACCCCGTTCAACAAGAACAAACGCGCGACTAGCGCCCGTCCAAACGATGCACACATTACCGCAGAACCATGCGAAGCTACCGTCAACTGGAACACACACACGACACCGTCAACACGAAACAAAAAAATTTTCCTTCCAAACGAAACAATTCACTTCTCTGTCCAAGCAACTCTTTGCACATGTCAACACACAACAGAAACCAAACCAACAAATGTCAGCAAAAAAAAAAAAAAAAAGAGTAAACGCATTTTCCACGCGTAAGTAAATACTTTTTTTTTACGAACAAACTCCGTTTTTGACATTCCGTTCCTTTGTGACGTTTTTTTCAAACAACCACACCAACAACAAAAAAAAAAAAAAAAAAAAAAAAAAAAACAGAACAAAAAAATCAACTGCCGAAAACATTGCAGTTGAGATCATCTCTTCCCTGGGTTTTGACCTTCCACTTAGTATTTTCCATTGCATCAAGATCCATTCTGTCTATGTCCTCCTTTGTCTGTAGATATCGAAAGGTGATCTGTTCATCTACCAATAACTGTCTGTATGATGGTGATGAATTCATTTTTTTGCTGTCTGATCCAGGTATTTCTTTTCCTTCACAAAGATTGATGCTGAGCACAATGCATTCCATTTTACATTGTACCAATATTATCTTGTCACTTCTGTAAAAATATCAATTCCATAATTAAAGAGAAATATCCAAATTTTGTTTTTGTAAGTGTTAAGAGAAATGGCTATACCCCCCTCCTCTTTATTTGTGATATATATATATATATATATATATATATATATATATATATATATATATATATATATTAATCAAGCAGACAACCCCACACTCTCATATCACAATCAGTTGTAGTTAAAGCGAGACCAGACGGGATGACCCAGTTTTCCGTGTTGTTATGGCAACAGTATATCGAGATGACACACTCCACCCCAGCCTTGAGCGGATGTCATTGATACAACATCCCCATCCCCAACCGGTCTGGAAGCAAAGAAGAAAAAGCGGGAAATTTAATCAGTTGGACTGAGAGCGCAGACGCGATCACACGCGTGGCGATTCTTCTCTTCAACCTATAGACACCGCGGCCCAGGTCGCATGGTGAAAAACACCAGTTGACTCACATCACGCCGATAAAGAAACAATGGATATACCTTGGCACGAGATAGTTGGACTGAGATCGCACGGTGAAGAAAAAAAACCCAGTCGACTCACATCGCGCCGATAAGGAGACAATGGTCATACCTTGGCACGCAACGGTTGGAATTTAAAAGTCAGTCATGACAATTGCTTATCAACAAACAAAAGGGAAAGAAAAACGAAAAGCAAGAAACGAATATTAGTGAAACGCCGTCGGAATACGGACCAGCAACTCCGGAAAAAGGAAAGATAAGTACACTTTTCAAATTGTCCAACTCCCATCTCGTACAAATAGCTAACTACGTTGAACTATTATATGCCTCATATAAAAAGAAAAAGAAAGAGATAAAGAAGCAACTCTCTAAATAATTCTCCCCATCACTGGACCCTCCCTTTGGCCGGCCCATGAACAATCTATTATTGACTCCTAGAAAAAAAAAAGTAGTGAAAAGAGACAATCTTTATTTTCTTGAAATTTCTCATTATAACCCCCCCCCCTGGAACAGTACTTACGCACCTCATTGATTTCCATTTGAAAAAGAAAAGGAAGGAAAAGAGAATAAGAGACGATATTCTTTGAACAAGTATAAGTATCACATATCCCCCCCTTTTCTTTATCCCATAACATTGTCTGCATGTTCCTTCTCATTTTTCGTTGCCTTGCATTTGTTAACGTGACTGTCACCGAAGTATTCCACGACGATATCACTGATCCGAACTTGGACAGGTGCTATCTTGGCTGAATAACTTTCAGCTGGCACCCTATATTTATTTTTTTCAAGACACGCTCTCGGTGTTGGAATCTTCTTAGGAGACCCCTACCCGAGGGTACCGTCACATAAGTATGACTTGACTCTTGCTATTTTTGTAAACAACTCATGTTCAGAATCTGACGATCACAGATTATTCTATTCAATTACTATTTACAGTTAAGTAGATTAATTTAAAACTTCTCATAAATATTTTTTAATGTTTTTAACGTAAATATGTCAGAAATAAGAAGGTCAAAAAATTAATTTCTTAACTTTAAAATAATTTATGCCAGTAATAATAATGATTACCTTGATTTCTTATATTCCAGGGATAAACTTTTACAGTGAAGTGGGTTCCTTAACCGTGGGTGCAGAATACATTCCTGTTATGCAAAAGACTGCCAATGACACAGGTATAAGTGTGGTGACACCTGACAACAGCCAACTTCAAAACAAGTTTCCATTTCTTAATTTTGGAGATGAAATTGCAATTTATGAGGTTCAGTCCCCGAAAGCTTGCTAGGGCTCAACTTATAGATGCCCTTGAATTGGATCATAATGTAATTAGAGAAATCGTCAATCAGGTAACTGAGGATAACTTAATGGAGCACCTGTTATGAAGGTAAGGCTTTTACAAAAATTATTTGCTTCAAGGTTGGAATATATATATATATATAAAAGTGAAATTGTCTGTCTGTGTGTGTCTGTGTGTGTACATTTCCCTACCAAACTACTCTGTCAATTTTCAGTCTACAAACTTGAGATTTGACATAAGGGGTATTGAGATTTGGGAAATCTTTTTAATCGGTTTAGGCCAGAAATTTGGCTGTCAAGGGGTTAAAGTTCAACGATTTGACCTTTGAATGCTCTACCAAACTCTTCCGCCAGTTTTGGGTCTAAACAATTTATGACTGGCCATGTACTAATTATTTCTCCCAGAACTAAACAAATGCTGCTAGCTTGCTATGTATATCCGATTATATCTAATAGATAAACACAAATTTTAGACGTAGGTTACTTGGACATGGATCAAACTTTTAATTTGATTTGAGCCCAAAACAATAAATGTTAAGGAGTCAAAATTGGGGTCAAAGTTTTTAAAAAATTCACATCTACAGTCTCTATCAAATTACTCAGCCAATTTTTGGTCGAAACATTTGAAATTTTACATAAAGTGTATTCAGACATAGGGCAAGCTTTTTAATCAGTTTTCACCGAAAATTTGTCTGCAAAGGAGTCAAAGTTCCAAAGATTTTTACCTTTGCTATCTCTAGCAAACTATTCAGCCAATTTTGTGTTTAAACATTTTAAATTTTACATAAAGGGTATTCAGACATGCAATAAGCTTTTTAATCAGTTTTTGGGCAAAAATTTGGCTGCCAAGAGGTTAAAGTTGAAAGAGTTGACCTTTGTAGACTCTACCAAACTCCTCCGCTAATTTTGTGTCTAAACATTTGAAGTTTTACATGTAGGTTACCTGGACATGAGTCAAATTTTTTAATATATATATATATATATATATATATATATATATATATATATATATATATATATATATATATATGCACATAAAGTTATGAGCAGTACATAGTGTTGATGATTAATTGAAGCTGTCTTCTGCTTCCAGGTGTTGAATGAGGATTGGAGGCGTCAGCTTACCCAACCAAGGTAAATAGAAGTCAACATGGTAGCAGAACCGGAGGCTGGTGCAGTAGTGGTGAATTTGAATGTATTATAGTTGCATCACCTTCCTTTGAGTCTACATACGACAATGGTGTCCCAGTAGGCTTCCAAGGCTCAACAGTTTGAGGACGCCCCCAATCCTTCTGGATGAGGAGATTTACCTTAAGTGGAAAGAGGACTTTCAAGTGTGGGAACTGTTCACTGATCTTGAACTTAAGAGGTCCAGCAGTGTATTTGACTTTATCTGGACATGCTCGTGATTGTGTTAGTGATCTTGATCCTGTGAATGTGATTGGTAAAGACGATGGTCTTAAAATCATTGTTGAGAAACTTGATACAATTTTTCTTAAGGATAAAGATACTGAAACATTTGTTTCTTTTGAAAATTTTTATAGTTATTGAAGGTCCTCTGGTGTGATGGTGCCCCATGTATTAAGGCTGACCTGTTATGAAAACTGAGCATGAGGATGCTCTGTAATCTAGCTGGTGTGGAGGCTGACGTGGTTGTGGTTTCAATAAAAACTCCCGTGGCAGAGGATTTGTTGGTGGATCAAAGGTTTCAAGCAGTAAAGCACCTTCACATAATCCCTCTGAGTCATATGGTTATCACCGGGTTAATTCAATTGGTAAAGATGGTAGACTGTTGAGGTGCTTCCGTTGTATTTCAGATAAGCATTTGGCCAGATGTTGCCCTCAGTCTCGTGATAAACCTACTCAAGAGATCAATATTGTACTGTTGAATTCTGAACCTGAGATGAGCACCCTGGTTAAGGAATCATTGGGTATGGGTGTTTTGGAAAATGCATGTACTAGAACTGTTGCAGGTGAAAGCTGGCTGAGGTGTTTTTATGATACCCTAAGTGAGGAAGATAGAGCACTTGTCAAGACATCAAACGTAAATACAAAGTCTAGGTTTGGTGATGGGGTTGAAGTGATGTCTTCTCAAGAGGTTCAGTTTCCTGTTGTTATTGGTGGGAAGTGACTTATGATTAAAGCCAGTGTAATGAGATACCTCTTCTCCTTAGCAAATCTATGAAAAAGGCACAGCTAGTACTGGATTTAAGGCCCGGCTTAATTTCGGTACAGATATAACTGAAAGTAAGGTATAAGCTATCGAAGATCCAGGATTTGATATAGATAGCAAGATGGCTGTATTCTTAGTAGATACGACCATATAGGAATTGTAGATATTAAGTATGATACTTAAACAAAGTTCTTCTACTCTCTATTGTAAGAAAAAATAAATCCCCGTTTCTGTATTCTTGTCATTTTTTTTCAACTCCTATCTCGCCTTTCTTTCTCTAGTTTCATCTATCTCAAAAATTAGAATGTTCTGGGTTGTAAATTTTTAAGGATAGATTTGCTTGGGCCCTATGTGTTGACTTCTATTTACCTTGGTTGGGTAAGCTGACGCCTCCAATCCTCACTCAACACCTGAAGACAACTTCAATCAATCATCAACACTGCTTCTCGTCTTTCTTCATTTTGTCTTCTTTTCCATCCAAATGAGGATTATAGAAAATTTGTATGGATAAATGTCCAGTTGTAAAGAACCACCACCAGTTATAAACTTATATACGCATACACTATAGTATTCACATATATACACTTGTAACCACTGGTTTACAAATGGGAGTAGTTCATAACTTCTACTAAAGATGCTGTAGAAGCCCCCCTTTTAGTCAATGCATCTGCCAATTAATGCCTACCTTCAACCTAGTGTGTTACACAAAGGGCCCAGTCTAAGCTGGGTTGATATGCTAGTATATATATGTGTATATACATATATGTATTTATATGGATAAAAATGTAGCATGCATCTGCAGATGGAATGTGGGGAACATGACAGCTAAATCAGAATTGTTTCAATATTTCTCACGAATGTAAACAAAATTTGTTATTGTTTGAGAAGGAATGTAGCAATTAACGGAATCTGGTTATGTTGATGTTTTTAAAAGTTGACAGAAAAAGTGACACAAAAAAGATTGGCAGATTGAGATTTGATTGTCAACCTAGCGGACGCAACAATATACTCCTCTCTGTCTCTCTCCCACTCTGCTCTCTCTCCACCATAACAGAGAAACAACGAGGAATAAAAACGGACTGTTGTTTATACCAAACGTGTTGTTGTGTATTTGAATTTTAGAAGAAAGGTTCATAATATAACAAGTGTGCAATTATTTCCTGTTCACTTTTCATTTCTCTTTCTGAGTCTTCTGTCACATTTGTGGTTTCAAGAGTATCCATTAGCGATTTATTGTCCGTATAACAAATGACAGGAGGCAATTTATCCAATTTAAATATTTCCCAAATAAGAGAGGCCACAAGATATTCTGAATCAGCTCCTTCAGTCAACGAAAGGGTCTCTGAAGCAAAAGGACTTTTTATTACTCTTACCAATCTTTTAGATTGCCAAATAATAGGAATAACTTTTCCATTGTCGCCTTTCACAAATACAATATAGCCACCATGTGAGGATCCGTCTGGCATACTAGCATGGGTAGCATCACAATAGACAACCACAGTCAAATTCCTGAAATCACCCAAGGCAGGGAAACAAAAACCAAGTTACTCCATTTTAAGTTTTGCAACAGTTTTGTTAGTTTCACATTGTTTTCCAGTATTACTAATCATGCAAAAATTAAATCTACGCACCCATAACAACTGACCTGCTAGTCTCTTCAGATCAGCATGTTCCTCAATAGTAAGGTGATCATCTTTTCTGATACATCTCTCTCTCCGAACAACAATTGGCTTCACACTGTCCACATACGCATCTTGTGTAACCTGAATTCCAAATGAGTTTTGTGATACATCCAAACCAACATACTTAAAAGATCCACAGTCATGGGTGTTAATCTTAAAACGTCGCATGTGTTCAGCAACAACATTGAGATTGAATTGTAGATCACCACAGAAAGCAAAATCATCGACATGAGTGCACAGTATGCCACTTCATTTGCCATTGCTGTTATGCCACAAAAACAAGACATTATCAAAGGCACTATGAGCACCTCCCAATTCCAAAAGAACTTGCTTTATCCTCTCATACCATGACCTAGGAGCATCATTTAATCCATAGATGCATCTCTTCAGTTTCCAAACCTTATTTCGAGGACAGATATCCTCCGGATAGGGTTATCTTGTAAAAATGCAGCAGAAATGTCCAACGACTGTAACTCCCAAGAATTAATAACAGCAACAAGAAACACCAGCATAAGACTTTCCCTAGTACATCAAATCTTCTAAACGAGCTTTAATCTTCCTTTCACTGTTCTTAAACTTCTCAGTCAATATCTAACGAGATGATACAGTATTCTATCCAACAAATGGAACTACTTCAAATACATCATTTTTCTTAAGATTAGCCAACTCAATTTGCATAGCATCAACCACATCTTTTGATAATTCCTGGGTTTTGGTCAAAAGAAGAGTCTGCTCTGGAAATGGCAATTCACACCATCCTTCTACATAATCCCAATTTACACAGATGGGCTCATCATGTCCATCAATATGCACATTGATCCAATCTCACTACTGACCCGTTTGTTTAGGCTGTCTACTCAGTCTTACTCCATTCAGTCTTATCACAAAGTTTATACCTCACATAAGAGTTCCTACTAGGTTTAACAGTATTATCTTTAAGATCAGTATCAGCAATATCATCTATCTCGTCATCCTGATGTGGACCACCATCAACAGAACAATCATTCAGAGATCCATCACCGTCATCAACATCCTCTATCAACTATCCTGCTATCCTGAACAATAGTTTTCTTCTTCTGGCTGACCTCACCAGAGGCAAGAGGAAGATCTGGCTTCACCTCCATCAAGTGACAGGGATGAACTCTGTAAGGAGCACCTCCATGATGAACGAACTGCTCATCCCGGCCAAGAACTATAGCAGGACCTTTCCAACCTTTCTCATTCTTTCGTCGATAGAAGAACCTGTCACCACTCACATATTGAGTGTCAGCATCAGTTCTCACCTTATGATGCTTAGCTCTACGGATTCTCTCACTTCATTCAGCTGCAATAAAGTTCTTCATCGCACAATGTAAAGCGTTCATATTGTTTTGAATCACATTTGAAGAAGTACTTTGTTCAAGTGCTGTGGGAGACTATCCACCAGAACTGAAGGGGTATTTGCATTTCGTCCAAATACGAGCTGATTTGGACTAAAACCACCATGATTCTTCAATGTGTTCTTGGAACTTACACCCAAGCCAAAGCAACATCTGGGTCACAATTAACATTCTCAATTTTCTTCAACATGGATTCAGCCACAATTGCATTATGACGTTCAACAATACTATTACTAAATGAAGATTCTGCAGCCGTTGTAGTGGTCTCAACGTTCAACTTCTCATTTATCTCCCTAAACCTGTCATTAGAGAACTCGCCTTCATTATCAGTCAGAATCTTCCGGGATGATCCAAAGTAACATATCCAAATTTTGTACATACATTGCACAATCACATCTTGCTTTTTGCTATCAACTAGACACACAGCCGAATATCTTGTAGCAAAATCTATCAAATGAAGTATCCAAATCTTGTTGGAAATATACCCTTTTAAATCCATGCACACTACATGATTAAAAACAGTAGATAATGGTAAACCAACAATTGGGCCCAATGGGGGTTGTTTAAATTTCGAACATATCTCACAAGTATCACAACACTTCTCAATCAATCGATCTAATATCCAATAGATAAATTACCCCCAAGACGACTGCCTTTGTCTTTTTTGCATGTCTCTTGTTTTTACTGGAAAACTGGACCCAAAACTCTGTTTTTATGTGTTATTATACTGTATTCTGTTAGTAAAAATTCTCTCTCCTGAAAACTAACAGGCATATGCATATACTTCCCAAGCTGCCATCTATATTAAATAGCAACTCTTAAAAATCGATTAACACTATACATCTTTAGATTTCTACTGCTAAGACATACATTGGAGTATATACTTACCCTTTTCCTAAGCTAGAAAATAAATACTTACTAGCCATAGTCTTGTATTTGGAATTAAAGTGATCTATATTAAATAGCAACTCTTTATCTGTCTTTCCCTTAGATGGGAGATAGCATTACAATAATCAATACAAAATTTAAAAAAAAAAAAGGAAGTGATATTCCTTATGCAAAATAAAATTTCTGGATTTTAAACAAGGCGGTGTTATTTTCCTTCATTAGAAGCCAGAACATAAGCAATATACTTAATATCTACAATTCTATACATTCGTATCTACTGAAAACCTGCCATATATATATTTATACTTAATAAGCGAGATAAGACACAGATTAAAATCCGATGAAAATCCTGATAACAATCATTCACCACCAAAAAAATAAAAACTATTTTCAATATTTGTGTTGAAAAGCAAAATAAGTGCCTTTTCACAGCTGAACATTTTGCTAACCGCATTTCATTTCCTCCGATGATATGAACCATTATTGAAAATCCATGGATTAAGGAAATTAATATAACCCCTTCTATATATTCCTTTTGTCAAACAGTAAATTCTTAACTCGAATATATGTGTCTATATTTTGATTTCAGAATTTAAATTTAACAACTAAATTTATTTATACTTCATCATACTTACAGAATACACCATAGCTTATACTTTATTGTACTTTAAATCACAAATATGTTGTTACTTGTATCTATATTGAATATACATTTTATAATCCTCCTGTAGTCTTCAGTATTCAGAGTTTGGGCACCAAATTTTACTTCCCAATATCAAGTTAATCATACTTTAACATGTTATTGTAAACTAACATATGAACTATATCTTAACCATATATTAACTCCTCTCTCAAACCATGTTGCAAATTTAGTTGCTTCCACTGCATGAATTCTTACTTATCCCCTCTTCCAGTAACAATGAAATCGAAAGCATAGTAATGTCTTTTTTAATAACTTTCAGGAGTGTAACTTTTCAGTTGATATAACCTCTAACTAACCCATTAACATTAACTACCCATGCGAGGGTCAGTTTAGGACCCAGGCGCCGGACAAACCCTCTCGGTGCTGATGGACCCATAGATATTCCCAGGTCATCCGTCTAGGAGAAAGAAAACTCTGAAGCTAAACCTAGGGGAGAGATGCCTCTTCAGTTCTGGACAACAACCTTCCTAGAGCTGATGACTCAAACAAATTACCGGTTTGCAAACCTAAACTGCTTAAGAAGTAGATAGGCTCTGTCTATTGCCTGGCTTTCATACTCCTTCTTTGCCTATTAGACAGGCACAAAGGTGCTATTACAGGGACACAACAGAAACACCCAATGGTTGATCTTGTTTCCTAACTAGGGCAATAAACGCTGCTCTCCCGGCTCTACACTGGTAGCTGTACATTTACATGTATATAAAGTTCATATATTAGTTTACGATAACATGTTTAAGTATGATTAAGTTGATGTTAGGAATTAAACATCCCATCTCCCTAAACTAGGCACTGTGGGGGTGCTTGAGTGCCATATATGCCAGTGCAATTTGATTGGGTTGACTTTTATCTGATGGGTTCAGGGTTACGGATTAACAGTTCCTGGCTGTTTCTGATTAACAGTACAGGCGCCCAAACTCTTTGATAGCACTTAGAGCGGCTGCTCCATGAACAGTTGTATAATATTGGAATGATTGTAGTACTATGTCGTGCATGGAAAGGGGCCCTGCACTCATCTCCGATGGGCTTTCCTGAGGCCACAATCCTATAGATAAAGAGTCAGCTGATGGTCTACTTGTATTGCATGTCTGGTATTCTGCACAACCACTTGTCCAGCACCTCTCACTCTAACTGAAACTTTTAAATAAAATAAAAATAAAATGACAGTTCAAGCAAAAATTACGATCAAACCAGGCACAAACTCAAACAATACCAATTTGTTTCCTCCCTTGAGGCTTGGATTTACGAATATCCGTCGGGTTAGAACTAATTTAGATGATGTTGAAGCTTTTCTCCTAGTAAACACCCCAGATGTGAAACTAACCTACACTCCTCCATTCTCACTAACCGCTTTAACATGCGCGGTTATCTCCCACTCTGCTGCAAGGACTCAGACAGACATATGCACTGACTTGGAGTCTGTGGTGTTTCTCACTGAGAACGCAAACGCCGAGTTTGTTTTAAGACTTTATTCAGCCGTCTCTTTTTGCACCGCCCGTTCCCCCTGTTATCGTCCCCTGTGTACCTATGTACATTACGTCTCTCCCCAAAAAAGAAAGGTCCATTTATCATGGAAAAAGGTCAGGGTAGACTGCCCTTGTGACCCTTTTGTGGTCGAGGATTATTCTGCCTCAGTATATGGCCATTGAAATCCCCCCCCTTTTTTTTTTTAAAAAGTTAAGAAAAAACAAAAGGTAATTGTTCAATCTTTAGTCAATCCGGACTAAAACGATTCGGTGGTCTTATTGTACGGCCCGATCGTCATGGCAGGGCTAGTGGGGTATGCTCACTCACTTCTCTATCTGGCTGCTCATAATCGGGCGAATTCTCATGTGTCAATGGAGTCTGTGGATGTGTGTTATTTTCTGTTGCCATATCTGGAGGCATGTTTAGTTCCATGAAAATGCGTTCTGGATTGTTTTCACTTGGGGATTGAGGTGCTGGCTCGGTGATACAACGGCGAGACCTGATATGATCCTGATGACGACGAACCAACCGGCCATCCTGCAATCTGATTAGAAAGGATAAAGGAGATACTCTTTCCAGAATGTGACCAGCCAACCACATGGATCCGGAACCAAAGTTCTGTGCAAATACTGCTTGGTCTTCATCAAATGAACACATCTGGGCAGATTTGTCATGGTGAAACTTTTGACATTCTTGGTTGCTATATACAACACTTGAGGTGGCGGGCTTCATACGATCCAGATTGGTGCACAATCTTCGCTTCATCAACAACTCTGCCGGGGTAGATACCGTTGTTGTGTGAGGCGTTGTCCGGTATGTCAGCAGAAAATGGGATATCTTTGTTTCCAGAGTTCCTCCCGACATTTTTTTAATACCGTTTTTAACCAGCCCAACTGAGCGTTCGGCTAGACCATTTGATGCCTGATGATGTGGACTGACAAATTTGTGTCTGATACCATTCCGTTTCATGAACTCTGCAAATTCTGAACTGGTGAAGCATGGTCCATTATCACTGACAACAATGTGCGGGAGACCATGAGTAGCAAAACAGCGCCTCAACCTTTCAATTGTAGTGGCTGAAGTAGCTGCACTTGTGGTATAGACATCAACCCATTTTGAGTGTGCATCCATAATGACAAGCAGGTATTGGCCATTGTAATCGGCATAATCAATGTGAACCCGCTGCCAAGGTTCAGCTGGCCATTTCCAGGGGTGTAGTGGTGCCTTAGCAGGTAGGCTTCTGGAGCACTGACAAGGGTAACAGTTGTTCACCTTTTTTCCGATGTCAGCATCTATCCCAGGCCACCATACATAGGTCCGGGCGAGGGCCTTCATCTTGACTATACCAGAGTGGCATTGATGAAGCTCGTCCAACACTCTCTGCCTGAGATGGTGGGGAATTACCACTTGTGAACCCCACAGCAGGCACCCCCTTTCAACACTTAGTTCGTTTTTACGAGCGTGAAATGGTAAATACAGAGCATCATGTGGGAGATTGCACCCTCCATGTTGTGTGGCTTGAACAACCTTAGAGAGGATGGGGTCTGTGTATGAGCACAAGTGTCAGTCGAGTCAACGGTGGAATTGTCCAGGTGATCCATGAGATGTATAATGCAGCCTGGTGTTGGGACATCTAACGCTTCCTGCAGGGGGAGACGACTCATTGTGTCGGCAGTGACGATGTGTGAACCAGGCCTATATTCTATCGTGTAATCATAAGCACTCATCAACAGTGACCAACGTATTATTCTTGGTGGCAGAGTGTCGAATGTTGGCTTTGTTGGGCTAAAGAGGCTGATAAGTGGCTTATGATCCGTAATGATACGGAATGCACGTCCAAATAAGTAGTGATGAAACTTTTTAACTCCAAAGATAATACTCAGTCCCTCCTTGTCCAACTGACTATAATTTTTCTCAGCCGGTGACATTGTTCTCGAAGCAAAAGCAACAGGTTTCTCTGGACCGTCGGCAAAGATGTGCGACAAAACAGCTCCGACACCATATTGACTGACGTCACAGGTCAGTACCAGTTCCTTCTTTGGGTCATAGTGAACCAGGACATTTGTGGTCTGCAATGCATCTTTGGCTCGCTGAAAAGCTGTTAATTGGGGGGTGCCCCACGTCCAAGAGACACCTTTCCGCAGTAGATAATAGAGGGGGCCCAACTTATCTGCGACGTTGGGGACGTACCTAGTGTAGAACTGGAATAAGCCCAAGAAAGCCTTAAGTTCGGTCACATTGCATGGGGCTGGTGCATCCCGGATGGCACGGATCTTTTCTGCTGTAGGGTGAAGGCCTTCGGAGTCAATCCAATGACCTAAGTAGGTTACGGAGGGTGCCATGAACTTGCACTTGTCCAGACGAACACGGAGACCAGATTCTGAGAGTTTCCCTAACACTCGGCCAAGGGTGCTCAAGTGTTCTGCGTCTGATGATCCTGTAATTAGTATGTCGTTCTGATAGCATACGACATGTGGTTCATTTGCCAACAAATTGTCCATACAGCATTGATAGATACCAGGAGCTGATTTTACTCCAAAACTGAGGCGGTTGAACCTGTAGAGACCCCGTGGTGTATTGATTGTAAGGTACTGCTTTGAGTTTTCCTCTAACGGAACCTGGAGGAACGCTGATCTCAAGTCAAGCTTGGTGAATTTCTTTTCCTGCACCAATTTTGCATACAAATCATCAATCCTGGGGATAGGGTACTGGTCGAGATTTGAACATTTGTTTATTGTAGTTTTATAATCTCTACACAACCGTATTGTTTGGTCAGTTTTGACAACTGCTACTATAGGGGCAGCCCATTCTGAGTATTGTACTGGTTCGATAATACCCAGAGACTCTAGTCGATCTAGCTCCTTGTCAATCTTTTCATGCAATGCAAAGGGCACGTGTCGAGCCTTGCAGAATATGGGCTTTGTTTTCGGGTCAACACTAAGTTTTGTTGTGAAACCCTTCAGTGCGCCCAATTCATCCTTGAAAACATTGGGGTATTTTGCAATAATGTCTTCAATTGCAGGTGTAGGATTTACTGCTTTCAGCTGATGGATGCGTTTCCAGCTGAGTTGCACTACTCGTAACCAGTTTCTACCAAGAAGTGCAGGGCCAGAACCAGGAACAATAACTAATGGCAGACGAAACTGTCGGCCATCATAGTCTACTGACACTTGACACGTACCACACGGCATGATACTTTCTCCCGTGTAGGTTACTAGTTTCTGTGACATAGGCTTAAGTACTGGCTTATCAGGTTCACACCATAGATTTTCAAATGCATTGTGGCTGATCAATGAAACAGCAGCTCCGGTGTCGATCTCCATCTCGACATTGTGACCATTTATGCCCACCAACACAATCAGCGGCTCGGTTTTGCTATTTGCTGGCAGGTTAAACAGCCTATGCACCGAGGCGCAGTCGCTACCTGTATCTTTGTCTACTGGTTCTTCACTGGTGACCTTGTGGGTTTTACGATTTCCAGCTCTGTCGTTGTACTTCCGGGTCAAACAGGCTGGCGAAATGTGACCGGTTTTGTGACAAAAATTACATGTTGCTTCTTTGAAACGACAGGAGTCGGGGTAATGCTTTCTGTTACATCGGAAACATGGTCTTTGTTTTTGTCTCCGTAGTGGAGTAGGCCATTCAACCTGGTTGACTTTCGTCTGTATTGTAAAATTGGACGTTGAATAGGCTGCCATGTCACTAACATTCCTGTCTGCACTTTCCATGGCAAGAGCTATCTATCGGGCATAAGGAAATGTTAGTTTCCTCTCGGAAAGCAGTCGCCGACAGATTCGGTCATCCATCAATCCAACGACGAGCAAATCTCTCAACATCTCTTCTATCGTATTTCCAAACTCACAAAACTTTGTAATTTTTTTAAAATGAGCAATAAAATATAAAATGGACTGACCTGGTTGTTGGCGGCACATGTAAAAGTTGAATCGCTCAACAATTATGGACGGTGTTGGGTTGCAGTGCTCTTTTAACGAGAGCGAGAGTTTCTCATAACTTTTGTCTATTAAGCTGTGCAGCGTAACGAGATCCTTCAGCAGAGAAAATGTTTCACCACCACAAACAGAAAGAAGGACGCCCTTTTTCTTTCCTGGATCTTGTATTTCTTTTGTCCTCGAAATAATACTCCAATCTTTCTGAGGCGAGAATTCGTCGATTTTACCATAAGACGTCATGTTTTTAAAATGCGTGTGTGCAGGTAGAAATATATCGCTATTTAATTTCTATTAAATGCAATGTTTGTCGGAGAAAAAGTTTAAATAACTTTCCCCTTTATGAGAAATGATCTCATCCTCGTCGCCATGTGGTGTTTCTCACTCAGAACGCAAACGCTGAGTTTGTTTTAAGACTTTATTCAGCCGAGAGCCGACCGCAAGTATCTACATGCTGTCTCTTTTTGCACCGCCCGTTTGCCGTGTTCCCCCTGTTATCGTCCCCTGTGTACCTACGTACATTACAGAGTCTATATGCGAAACACCCTCTCTTGACTAGAGAAACAAAACTACAATCAGACGACAAAGCCTTTATGTGCTTCAGACTTAACATATAACATAACATTGGCTGCTTATATTTTCTCTACTGCTCTCCCTCGACCCAGGACTGTACCCTAATAAACAAAGTCTCTGACAGCATAGCTACAGCACTCTCCCTCGATACTAGCACACAAGTACATGTATTTGGTGACTTCAATATCCACCACAGTAACTGGTTTGGATTCTCTACTTATACAGATGCAGCTGGTAGCACAACACATAGATTCTCTATATCTCATTCCCTATCACAGACAGTTATATTTCTCTTTCCGCTGAACAGTGCAAAAATGAGACCACTGAATTGTTCAAAACGGCAATTGAAGCACATGTTCCCACATGAAAATTCTAAAGCAAGCCTCACTCTCACAGATGGTTTACTTCTACTTGTGCAGCAGCCATTGCTCAAAGGCAGCATGCATACCGCAAATTGAACCAACATAAGTCCAGTTCAAACAGACAGAATTTTATAGAAGCTAGAAGTAATTGTAAGAGAGAAATAGCAACAGCCAAGAGAGAATATACTAAAACCAGCAGAAAACGCATCGAAGCACAGAAATTAGGAACCTGTCTGTGGGGAAAATAGAAACGGACATACACATGACCTACCTGTGAAGTGCCCATGTGTCTGCTTGTCATGCATGTTGGACAGGAAAAAGAAAAAGCAAGATGGCATCTGTGATATTTAACAGAAACGGTCTCATGTAATCTTGTGAGATTCATGTGGAATCTTGGAGGTGTGTTGGGAGAGCTTTGGCTGTTCAGATGCTAAACAGGTGGCGTTACAAGACAAACAGTTACTCAGTGCATTGGGATGAGTGAAGGAGGTTCCAGTTCTACAAGTTATTTTCAGCATGATGTCGGGATTTGATCCTAAGCTGATTCTACTGTTTGATGGCAGCAGCGCTGAGCAGTCAGTACAGGAATGGGTGGAAAAGGCAAAATTGATATGCCAGCTCAGTGGTGTGAAGCATCTGGAATGCATAGTCCCAATGTGCCTTGCTGGGGGCGCATACGCTGTATACCAGCAGCTAACGAATGAAAAGAAGGCAGATTTCACCTACATCAAAAATGCCCTCTACACAGCATTTGATCCGGTTGCTGCATAGAAGGAGTTTATGGCACACAAGTTACAGTCTGGGGAAACGGTTAATGTTTATCTGGCAGAACTGAAGAAACTTGTGGTCCTGTTCAGAGGAATGTCAGCGAAAGACCTGATGTGTGCATTTATTGCAGGATTTTCCACTGGTGTGAAACATCTGCTCCTAGCCTCATCCCAAATAGATGAGATAGACATCTTGGAAGTATTAGCACGGGCACAGTGATACTAAAAATGAGTCCAGAGACTGTAGACCATACGGCAGCCGTGCAGTCATGACAGGGTGGATCTCAGGACCTGGGCACAGTTACAAGCTGCTACAAGTGTGGTGGGTCCAACCATTTGGCCTGTGATTGTCTCTCATCACGCTCACTGATTCGAAGGCTTAGCGGGCTTCAGTGCTATAAGTGCAAAAACCAGGGACACTTGGCCCGTGCCTGTCCGGGAAACAGGCAAGGGGAGGAAACTACAGCGCCAGTCTTTTCAGATTACTTTCAGGCGTAAGTAATTTTCTGGCATGGTAGAGAGAGTCCACCTTCTTCCCAGCAGCCTTGGCAATGCTCTCAATGTATATATTCCAGTTCATGTTCCCTGTAAACGTTAGGCCGAGGAGTTTAAAGGAAGTACTTTCAGGCAGTGTATTCTTAGCCATTGCTATTGGTGGTAGAGAAGGTTTCTTGTAGTTATTGAAGGAAACAAGCTTATTCTTGGCAGCATTGAATGTGACCATCCATTTTTGTCCCCATTCCACTACAGATTAGAGGTCATCCTCTAGTGATTCTGCCATTTCCTTGGATATGTGTTACTTTGTTTTCCTCTCATACCTGTTATAGAGAGTGGTGTCATCGGCAAATATACCCATCTCCGAAACAATTTTATCAGGGAGGTCATTTATGAATATCAGGAATATTAAAGGGCCAAAGATAGACCCCTGGGGTACTCCCGCATTTATATCATATTGTTTAGATGTGTGTCCGTCGAGGACAACTTGGATTTTTCTCTTACTTAAGAAGGATTTAATTACATTATGTATTCTTCCAGTAATACCATATGATCTAATTTTCCTTAGAAGACCATAATGCCATACCCTGTCAAAAGTCTTATCAAGGGCTACCGCTCTACCCTCCCCTGTTTTGTCCAGTGAACAGTATATATGTTCAGAGACTACAGTTAAGATATCTGCTGTTGAACGTGCTTGCCTGAATCCATATTGTTTGTTGGTCAGGAGTTTAGAGCTGTTAGGTGTTTGGACTAGGGCTTGATTAACTAAGAACTCAAATATTTTGTCGAAAAGTGGGAGGAGGCTAATGAGGTGATAATTTAGTGGGTCAGTTCTTTCACCAGAGTTCTTGAAGACTGGTACCACAGAAGCTGTGCATACCTGTAGATATACATTGAAAAAGGGCTGTGGCCATTTCAGACTGTGGAAATTAAAGGAACTCACTATTGTCTGACCAGGCTAGGGTTCGGACTCAATGTAGCACCAGGCATTATGACAGCAATCATGTACGCGATCTGGCAACAGGATGAGGCTGTGCGCCAGGCAACATCGTCTTACATTGACAATATCTTTGTAAATGAGAGCCTCATGTCTGTCCAGTCAGTCAAAGAGCAATTCGAGAACTTTGGACTGACATGCAAGGTACCGGAGCATCTGCAAGACAGAGGCAAAAGTACTTGGCCTGCGTGTGAGCAGTAGCAATGAGGGGCTCTACAGGAGGAGAGGTGGTGACATTCCGGAAGTCCCATCCAACATCACTCATTGGAGCGTTTTTTCTGTTTGCAGAAAGCTGGTGGGCCACTTCGTGTGTGTGGTTGGCTCAGGGTGACAGTGGCAGCCATAAAACGTTGTAGCATATCTGTATCATTGGGATGGGATGATAAAGTGCATGATGCCACACTCCTGAGCATGTTAACAGAAACTGTGGCCAGGGTGACTCGTGACTAGTTTGTTAACAGGAACGAGTTCATGTTCTGGGTGGACGCTAGTTCACGAGCCCTTGGAGTTGCTCTTATGATTGATAATGGTATTATCGAAGACGCCTGTTAGCTTCGTCCAGAGAATGATTCTAGATGCATAAATCTGGCCGAATTTGATGCCACACTGAAAGGAGTTACCCTGGCGCTTCAGTGATAAGCCAGGGTACTACATATCACGGACTCTGCATGCACTCATCGGTGGATAACTGATGCATTGACTGGAAGAGCATGGCTAACCACACAGGCAGCGAGTGAGATGCTGATATGAAGATGGCTCACCACCCTGGTTGATACAATCAAAGAGTACAACCTGACCATAGACGTAACATTGATTAGGTCTGCAAGCAACAGAGCAGATGCGCTGACACAAGTACCACAATGGTGGCTGCTGGCTGATATCCGGTGAGGTTCTGAGATTCTGCAACAGCCGTGTGCAGCTGTCACATTCAATATGGATGTGGATCGTATTAGTGAGATTCATCAGCAATGCGGACACCCAGGGGTTAAGCGGACACTATATTTTGCCAAGATGGTTGACCCAGAAGGAAGAAGGATAGATGTCAAGAGAGCAGTGAAAAGTTGCGAGGCATGTCAATCAATCGACCCGGCTCTGATACAGTGTAAAAAAGGGCAATTGAGAGTGAGCGGCATGTGGCAAAGAGTGGGCATGGATATCACACATTATGGTGGTAATTACTTCCTCACCCTCATTGATTGTTCTGGAGACCACTCAGGCGCCAGGACACCTCCTAGATCATTCGCCAGCTGTAATCTGTGTTATTTGAAAGAAGTGCGCCCGAAGAGGTGCTGACGGACAATGACTCAGCCTTCTGCAGCCAGCAGGTCAGGCAGTTTCTGAAGGAGTGGGAAGTGCGGCTGTGACTGCAGTGTGCTTATACGCCATCTGGCAACGGGATTGCTGAGAGGAGCCATCGCAGTATCAAAAGAATCGTGGCCAGGAAGCAATGCACCGTCTCAGAAACCATATATTTGTACAACATCATGCCGAAAGATGGCGTCTCTCCAGGAACAGTGCCTGCAAATGCAATATACCAATACTGAGTCCGAGAAAGGGGAACCTACCCCAACAGGGAAGTTGCCAACGAGGAAGGACAGGGGTCGTATGCACCAGGGGATCCTGTCTGGGTGAAGCCGTCGGGAATCCAGTGCACTGACAGATATACATGGGGCCGAGTGACTGATGTGGTGAGTCAGCAATAGGTCATGGTTGACGGTGTGCCCTGTTATGTTAGCAACCTGTGGCCGGCGACACAGTTGCAACCACCACTGGATGATGGGAGCGACTCTGGGTCTGAGGCCAGTGGGCCATCGCTCTGGTTTGCACCATCTCATCTTCATTAAGCAGCAAATCCGATATTAGTAGCCTCTCAGGAAAGGCAGTGTTCTTCGACTCTCAGACTGCAAATGAGAGTGCAAGTGGATGAGGCCTGTACAGTCCCCCTTTGAAGAAACACCTGAGAAAGAGAGCGCCACCTCCCTGCCATCTCTGTGATCATGAGATCGGGGGGGGGGGAATAGAAACGGACATACACATGACGTACCTGTGAAGCGTCCACATGTCTGTTTGCCATGTGTGTTGGACAGGAAAAAGAAAAAGCAAGATGGCGTCTGTGATATTTAACAGAAACGGTCTCATGTAATCTCGTGAGATTCATGTGGATGAATGTAATATAACGCAGGTCGCTTGGAGGTGTGTTGGGAGAGCTTTGGCTGTTCAGACGCTAAACAGGTGATGTTACAAGACAGACAGTTACATCAACCGAGAAGGCTAACATGTTTGTCAGTTAGTTTGCCTCAAACTGCATATTGGACCCAGCAAACCACTCCTTTCCTGACTTTCCTTTACGGACAGGCGTCTCACTAGATGATCTGAAAATCATTCCTTCTCAGATGCATGGTATCATAAAAAAACCTAGACACCATCAGAGCATATACACCCAGTCTCATCCCAACTGTGCTATTAAAAAAAATGCTCTGCCAAGGTTGCTCCAGTTCTCTCCAAAGTTTACAACAAATACCTTAATGAATCTTGTTTTTCTGTTTGCTAGAAAACTGCTTCTGTGGTACCAGTTTTCAAGAATTCTGGCGAAAGAACTGACCCATTAAATTATTGCCCAATTAGCCTTCTCCTGCTTTTCACCAAAATATTTGAATCCATAATTAATCAAGCTCTAGTCCATCACCTTACAGTTGCTAAACGTCTGACCGACCATCAATATGGATTTAGGCAAGCCTGTTCCACAGCAGATATCCTAACTGTAATCTCTGAATGTATATATCAGTCACTGGACAATGCAGTGAAGGGTAGAGCGGTAGCTCTAGATATATCTAAGGCTTTAACAGGGTATGGCATGAGAGTCTTCTCAGGAAAATTAGATCATATGGCATCACTAGACAAATACATAACGTAATTAAATCCTTCTTAATAAGAGAAGAATCCGAGTTGTCCTCGACAGTGATACATCTAAACAATGTGATATAAATACGGGTGTACGTCAGAGGTCTATCCATGGACCTTTATTATTCCTAACATTTATAAATAATCTCCCTGATAAAATTATCTCTGAGATGGGTATATTTGCTGATGACACCATGCTCTATAATAGGCAGGAAGGGAAAACAAAAGAACACATATCGAAGGAAATAGCAGAAACACTTGAGGAAGACCTCCACTCTGTAGTGTAATGGGGACAAAAATGAATGGTCTCATTCAATGTTGCCAAGACTAAGCTTGTTTCCTTCAATAATTACAAGAAACCTTCTCTACCACCAGTAGCAATGGCCAAAAACACACTATCTGAAAGTACTTCCTTTAAACACCTCGACCTACGTTCATAGGGTACATAAGTTGGAACAGATACATTAAGAGCATTGCCAAGGCTGCTGTGAAGAAGGTGGGCTCTCTCTACTGTGCTAGAAAGTTACTTACGCCTGGAAGCATTCTGTACCTCTATAAGGCCACCATTCGCCCATATATGGAGCACTGTTGTCACATTTGGGATCATGCATCTGCTACTAGTCTATCACCCCTGGATAGGATTCAAAAGAATGTTGCCAACCGGATAGGTCATCTAAGCTTCAGCCTCTGTCCCATCGACAAAATGTTGCATCCTTCTGCCTATTCTACAAGTATTTTAATGGAGAATGCTCTGACGAACTACAAGCACTTATGCCCTTTCGAAGTAAACACCCCCGACAAAACCGACAAGCAGTTAAATCCCACCCCTACACAGTAAAGATTCCTATGTGTAAGAAAGCATTCTACTCCAATAGTTTCTTCCCCAGAACTGCTACACTTTCGAACTCCCTTCCGAGATTCTGCTTTCCCAACTGTACTGACATGCAGAAGTTCAAGTGTAATGTGAACAGACATTTTGCTGCTTGTCTTCCTTCATAATGTCACTGCAAGTTATGTCCTCGATAGTAGCCCTCTACTTCAAAGTGTCACTGTGCCTTGTTTGGGGTGAAAATTGAATTTATTTAAATATATATATATATATATATATATATATATATATATATATATATATATATATATATATATATATATATATATATATATCCCCTTGCTAAGTATATATTTTTATGTTTGTAAAAATATGTGCTGACATTACAGTAATTCGAAAAAAATATATAACAAATCTCTAATTAAATATTTAGAAATTTAAAAAGAATCAGAATCGGTAATTGTATCAGATTCGGGAATTTAGAATAGAATCGGTAATTGTATAAGAATTCAGAAAGGATTTTGGAATTATCCCATCACTAATATATATATATACAATAGAACCTCGAAATATGGCATTAAAACTTAGTAGCGAAATACAGTATAGTATATAATACACATGTATATATTCAAATAACATTATAAATAACACCGTAAAGTGGGGCTAATACTGTAACCAAGGACCGGAAAAACATTGTATTCAACATAATAACATGAAAAAAAAACGTGCCCTTGGGTCACCGTATCCCAAGGTTGTACTGCATATGAATGAGGTAAAATAATATACATTTTTTGCTGAAAGCACTTTTTCTTTGTTATTAGCAGGATTACATGCCATTGACCAGGATTGTATAAAGCAAAGAGAAGAAATAAAGTTGTATTTGAAGATACTTGCTATACTTAGGATATTAAACATTTTTTTATGACTATCTATAGAAATGAAGTCGAGAAAAGAAGTCTTATTCTAACATTTAACAACGGCTTTACTGGTTATCTTCGTTAGTAAGAATGAGGAAACGGGTCAGTCGTTTATAGAGTTTCTGTGTAGAGACGTTGATGATTATACAGGCTATTTGAAAGAGGATACGTGTTAAAGTTGATGATTATACAGGCTATTTCAGTGGATACGTGTTAAAGTTGGTGCATCCATGTATGAGTTGGGGCAAAAGATTAGAGAGTTGTGTGGTAAAAAGAAGTACGTGTTTGTACTGCATGTAGAGATGGCCATGCTTGCTTGTATTCCGTCATAGTCGAACTCCGAGCTCATAGGCCGGGTGTTGACTTGTTGTCCATCCAAGATCTGAGAAGAGAGAGAGAGAGAGAGAGAGAGAGAGAGAGAGAGAGAGAGAGAGAGAGAGAGAGAGGGGGGGCCGGTTTTACCTTTTATAAACTCGTTACTTAACTGAGAGCTGACTTCTGATTGGACAAGCCAGGAAGGAAATGTCTTTAAAATCTCCAGCAGCGAAAATTCGCTCCTGCTTGTGTTTGTTGCAATTTCGTTTACTACATATCGGCCATTTTTTATCCTGAGTAAACCAAGTCACATTGTTTTTCCCAGGCAACACAATCTTTAAACATATCTAATTTATTCAGGATACTGAACACTTTGGATCTCCTTACCATATATGATACTGTATTATTCCTACTTTGACTTCCAGGCAACGCCATGTATTTTGTATACGACATAATAAAAAAACAAAACAAATAAACTATTTCTTCCAGGTTTGCATGACTTGCAAGACAAGATTTGCAAAACAAATTGTGTAACTTTTTTGTGGCAAGTTAAAATAAATCATTATTTTTTTAACAAATTTCATAGTTCGTTTTTAGAAAAAAATTACCAATTAAATAGTTTATTTATACCAGAAATTGTTTCACATA
This sequence comes from Euprymna scolopes, assembly GCF_053919585.1. Taxonomy (NCBI): domain Eukaryota; kingdom Metazoa; phylum Mollusca; class Cephalopoda; order Sepiida; family Sepiolidae; genus Euprymna; species Euprymna scolopes. The sequence continues at coordinate 66,054,883 of NC_136509.1, forward strand.
TCTTTAATGTTACTACTGCTATATCATCATCGTCGTCATCATCATCATCATCATAAATAAAATATTAAATTCATAGGTGATCCCTGTATGGTTTGCATGTGATTTAGCTGAGTTATTTTCAACAATAAAACTGAATCTTGAAATTTACTTTCACATTACATTTTATATTTTTTACGTAAATTTGCTTTTTATGAAAAAGTTTATAATCAGTCAAAATGTAGAATGTTGTAATTTTGACATACTGCTTCTTTTTTTTTTAAAACAACAAAAAATATCTGCAGATTAATAATTGATAAATTGAACCGTGATTCTTTTTTTTATTTTTTATTTTTGTTCTGCAATGCTACTTTTATTCTTTATGCGATCGGATTTAAAGCATTTCTTAGGTTTTTAGTTTTATAGGAGCAATCTATGTACCAATCTATCTGTTTGAAACTGAAACTTGGTTTAGAAGTAAAATACTTTCTTTTGACTATCAAATTTTACTGGCAAAGTCATTTTTTGTGGATTTTTCTGATGTAGGGCACTCCAAACTGTTCGATATCTTTTGAATTCTGAAGCACACGAATAAACCGTTGTCAGTCTTCAGCTACTTGCCGGATTATTAGTTCTGGTCCATTTTCCAATTTGTTAGGAACTCTCATTCTAATCGCCGAGTCTGTGTTCAACACCAATCTTTGTCATTACAGTGCTTATTAACCATGCTTGCAAAAGTCATATGATTCAGAAAAAAAAAAAGTTAAGAGAATCTAGTGAGGGGAGCCGCCGACAACCCGCTATGCGTGCGTTTGGGTTGGCTCAACAACATACAATGTAGTTCCGGTTTTTTTGAGTCACCTGCTTGTCCCCATTGCGGAACAACGGCTGTAGAAACGACTGATCACGCTTTCTTCTATTGCTGTGAACTCCGCCGGTACTGTTTGTATGTCAGCAAGGTGACAGCTTGCATCGATCTCGAGCATCCTCGCCCGATTACCGTATTTAATGTCGTTGACAACGTGAGGTCGCTGTGGGACAGGGAAAAATAAATGGTTTACATTACAATCCTAGCTGTGGGGAGAATGGTGATTTAGACGTCGTGTCTGCAAGGTGGCCAGGGGGTGTTGCCTTTTTCTCATCAGGATCTGATCACTTTCTTGAAACACCAACTACGGGTGAAGATCAGATGTGATAGAAGAAGGCTGCATCGTGCAGCATTTGACAGAAGATGGATACATGTAGCAAGTCTGTGTGTACGCAAAAGGAGCCAAATTTGAATACGTGTTTCCGCCTAGGTGTGGACTGTGCAGTTCCGTCAAGTGTAATCAATTTTTAGTCTCTTAGCCGAGTGAATGCTCCATCCTTCCCCAACTAGGAAGCCTCAAAGATTCCCACCCCCTCCTATCTGCAAATTTTCTTTTTCACCCCTCGCTCTAAATTTCACCCATCTTGGCGAGAAAGAAATCAATCACTAACCCTCTCCCCCTCACCCAAGAATTTTTCTTTTCTCCATTTCACCCAATCTAGAGGGCACAGGAGCTCAGGTTCATATACAAACCAGAGTAGAACGGGGTGTCTATCAACTAGAAGGTGTTGGGAGGGTCCTACTAACCACTGCTTGTATTTTTTCTTCCCTCGCCCTTGACACAAATGAACTATTGTACAATTATTGTTATCTTTTTTGTTTTTACACATACAAAAAATTTTTTAAACAATTGGGTTCTAAGTAGGACGTCCCCCAGTACAAAAGGGTGAATGCGGTATTATGGTGAAAGAAAATACTAGCTAAGAGAAACATTTGTTTAGTTCTGGAGTGACAAGGATGGCCAACGACTTCTATTTTCCCCCCTTTTGAGATGGCTTGTGCCTAAGATTTTGTTCATGTTGAACTTGCATTGTAATTGTACCCTGAATAAAACATTTAACATCTCAAAGTGTAGTACCTGTTCTGATGCTGCACTTCACGTTTTTGGTCTCGGTTAGTGGAGAAATCCTTCATGACTAATATATTTTTAAATTTTGTTACTAACCAGAGTGCCCTTTTTGGGGGAGCTGGTCCCCCCTATTTAAAACCGACCTTGTGTTTAACTCTGTCCTCACAGGGAGGCAAGTTAATAAAAAAAAGTCATATGATTCTAATTATGTTTTTTTGTAAAATTCAAACATTTTCACTTCTTGTAGAAGCGAGATGTTTTAGAACTAAATAATTATATCGCTCCATTAAATTTTAGCTCACTGATCTTTGGAGATAAAATGTAATTTAAAAATTTTGTATGTTCCACTGTGCCTAATTTCCTTAACAGGAAGTGAAACATGTTTTAATGAGGCCACTTTTCAAAGTTTGAATTATATATATCTCCATAGCGTCTGAAATATGTAACTGTATCTTCTAGATTGTAGGTGAAAGTTCCAATAGGGTTACAAATTTTTTGAGAGAATGCGATTTCGTCGGTGCTACTTTGCAGCCCATTGACTAATTTTTGCTGACGCTGTTGAGTCTGTTCGAATCTTTTATTTTGTGTAAGGTGTTCTTTTTATAATTTAAATTTTCAGATTCAATTTTATTTCGATAGGATGTCTGTTCTACCTGTAAACGTAATCATTAATTTTGTTAATGCTTGAACAGTTCCAAGATTACGTTTGTGAAATCCTCATATTTTTATTCCACTACCGAAATAACTGACTTTTTAGAGTGTGTATACATTGTTGGCTTCCGTCGATCTCAGAAGACAATGGAGTTCTGTGCCTTAGATTAATTTGTTGTGAATTGCAACATGTGTTGATTTAGGTGGTGTCTGATTGCGAGAGGTCTATTTCAGCCCTCTGCCGTCTGTGTTATTTCCTCTCTCTCCACTGTGGGTCTCTCCTCTTTTCATGTCTCTTGCAGCATGCCTGTACTGCTCTTCTCCAGCAAATGCAATCTTCAATCACAAACTCCCTCCCTGTTGGATTGATGTCACCTGCTCTCATGTCTCGTTTGCAGATATCCTTGTAGCATAGGTTTGGTTGGGAACTTATTCCTTGTTTCTCTTTGCCATGTTTATGATTGGCTGTCCATCATCTCGTCTATTTAACTCAGACAAATAAAACTTTTCATGCATTAAAGACACAACAGAGACGTTCACTGATTTTTCTTCAGAGTTTTATTTGGAAAGAAAGACTTATGTTATCTTAATAATTATTTACTAACTTATATAAATTAATGATGTAGAAGAACAGACATCAAACTAATATTCGCCTCAAGTTTACTGCATTATTAACATGTCTCGTTCGCATGGCTTCCCAGAAAGAACTTATCTGAAAAACCTTGGTTTTCTCTCCATTCAAACATGTGATGGATCCTCATATCGTTCAATTTCTGTTTTGTCTACAGTGTTTGACCTCTGCGCCAACCATACGTTACTTGTTTACGGGAACGATTCTGTTTGCATATCAAGATCATTCTGTCATGCACTAACTGTGACCCTTAACAAAATTAGCACTAGCTAATTTGATCCCTATATTCATAGGGTGCTTAATATGTAACATACATTTATAGCTTGTATGTATGTATTACAGCATAAAAAAAAACCTGTACATGTTCCAAAATTTCATTTTCATTTGTCGTCATGTCATAAGAGGACATATTTTCCTCTTACGATATGAAGAAATTATGATTTATTACACAAAAGATAATATTAATTATCAAAATAATAGCATATAATAAAATAAAATATAATAAAAATAATTATTAATCTAATTAATAATTTTAATGATAATATTAATTATCCAAATAATAACATATAAAAAAATGAAATCTGATAAAAAATAATTATTAATATAACACAATAAAAATACTTAAAATATTATATAATAATATAAAATATAAAAAATAATAAATTACTTAATTAAAAGAAAAAAAACAATAAAATATTATATAAAATAATATAAAAATATTACTTTAGAATTTGAATGTAAAACATTTTTTTAACGACTCTGGAGATTTTTCAAAAGATGGAACAGGAAAGTATTCTTTTCTGTTTCCTCTAGAAGCTTCTCTAGCGATAACTTTAAATAGTGGACGATTGCTATTTATAGTTAGTTACATACATCACTGGGGCGCGTTCCTAGGCGACCAAATCTTATGACTTTCATTGAAGAAATCAAAAGCAAAATTCGAGTCGTTAAATAACAGATGAACTGGACAACACAATACAGAGAAAAATATCTTTCACCAACAACTAGTACATATAGATTTTTCCGAATTACATTTGACCAAAAGCATTTATATCTAAAGAATAAAAACAAACATTACTATAAAAAAAAAACCCAATTACTTCAATCAAAAGGGAAATAACTAGAAAACAGAGAGTTATTCCCCTTGCACCAACCATGGTAAAAAAAACTTATTAGAAATTCGTTTACTTTTCTATTTTGATTTCATTTTTCTTTTTCTTTTATAATAAAATTTCTTTTTTCAAATTATCGTATTTTTTTTTCAATCTTTTTATTTTTAATTAATATGTTTGCGGCGTTCCTTTTACCCCATAGACTAGGATTACCTTTCAAAATAATACAAAGTAAGATGTTGCGAGAAACGAAGGAAAATAAAGGACATGTTCATAAAGAGTACTAATTTCTTGTTTTTGGTCGAGTAGCGGTCACAATGAACAAATAAACAGGCAGGAATATACCTTTATTAAAACAGATGAGGGGAATTAAATTGTACAAAATTGTACAAAATTTATTGTTCAAAAATAAATATTTTATTTTATTCATTGTTTTTATAACAAAAAATTTGTAAATGTAATTTGTATAATTTAATTTCCTTTATATATTTGATGTTCTACCTCAAATATTGAACATTTTCTTCAGAATATAATTAAACTATGAATATTAAAATTAATATTTATATTACCATTTTGAAAATTTGAAGTATATATATATATATATATATATATATATATATATATATATATATATATATATATATATATATATATATATATCTGAAGAGAGAGAAATATAAATGATCACCAATTTCTGTGACATATCATTTAGTTAGATTCATCATGCATCGTTATTTCGTCTGTAGTTTAAAATGATCCCAAGCTAATTGCTGTTCTTTCCAACAGTCATGTGCTGCCAGGCGTCCAAGTTCATCTCTGGATTTGGCCGCATACCCATTACCTCCTAAGAGAACCCCAAGATTTGGAGAAATCAGATCAATGTAGGGACGTCTGGTTGGAGTCCGAGTGGTTACGCAGCGATCAATGTGAACGCCCAAAAATTTTGATATCTGTTCAAAGAAAAAAAGGAAAAAAAAGAAATGAAACAAAAATGACTTGTGATCTCAAAATTTTAGAAGAAATAAAACATTTAGGTAAGTGTTAAAATTGGCATTTTGATCTAATGTTAGGCTGTTGATTGCAGATACATATTCAATTTCATTCATAGTTCATAGCATCTAAATTTTTGAATATATATATATATATATATATATATATATATATATATATATATATATATACTCACACACTAGCAGGGAGACCCGACGTTGCCCGGGTTTGAATGATGATCAATGAATGTTTCACACTCCCATATTTTTACTGTCATCGAAATCTGTGAAATCGTTCATTTTTCAATCAAATCAATTAATTGCCTGCTCTAGTTGGGGACCCATCGAGGTGCACCATGAGGAAGCTTCATCCTGTAGGGATTTAGTCCACAATACATTGTTTTCTACATTGCACTGTAGAGAATCTATTGTTGATTTTATAAAACTATTTTTATAAATAATGGCTTGAATTAAAGTTTAAAATGCAAAAGTCAAATACCATGCTTCAATCGTGCTTTAAACAGAAACATTCATTTCCAATGCACCACTGTCATATCAAAGAATCTACTGTTGATTTTACATACCAGCCCTTTCTACTTGTGTGGCAATAAAACTTCTGAAATGCACTTGTGATGTTAGGCTGTATAAGATGTTAACTTTGGTCAATATCGCCTATTTCTCCTTTCATCGGATTTTTCCGATTATCGATACTTATCAGAGACATTCCAATGCAAAACCTATCTAAGAACGCTTTCATTTGTGTAAAATTCCATAAAAATTGGCCCATAGGAAACGGACACACAGACACACACACACACACACACACACACACAAAGTATTGTGTGTGTGTGTGTGTGTGTGTGTGTGTGTGTGTGTGTGTGTGTGTGTGTTGCCAGCTTGCTATCACTTTGAAAAGTGCACTTTTTGAAATACTCAAAACATTGATTTAAAAAATAATAAACATTTCATTCATAACTTTATTGTAAACACAAAACAAAATCTTTCTCATTCATTCATGTAGAGTTACATAACATTTTGGTAATTTCTATGTGACTGAAACGAAAGGAAATCAATTTGGAAATAGCTCGCAACTTGTTGAAAATCAAATCAGTCCCCCTCACCCAGAAGAAAAGAAACTTTATAAATAAATATTTGTCCAGAAAAAAAACAATATTGTGAAACGAAACTATTTGTTATAAATCAAAAGAATCATCGAATTAAAATCTAATAACAAATAATTATCAATTAATAAAATGTCATTTTTCAAAACCAATATTTAAATTAGTTAACCTTGTGATTGAGATTGCATATACATAAGTAATATTTAAAAAAAAAAAAGATCGTGCATCTATTATATAAAATTAAATTAACTTGAAACTTTTCTATTAGTGTGAAAAATGGGCTCAATTTTCACATTTATTCATTTAGATATCCACCATAAGTAACTATATATTTATTAGTCGAGCAAGTAACTGCTCGGCTAAACAAAATATTACTTGCAGACTACTATTGAGTAATGAAGCCGTGGGTACTGCATGAAAAAACAAATTTTTAATTTCCTTGCCAAATATTTAATGAATTCCTTTGGAATAGTGATAATCTCCATGTGCTTCTGTTTCATTTCAGATATTATTTTATATAATTTGATATGGATTTAAAAACAAATTTTTTTTTTTTACAAAATCGGTTCTTAAGGGTTTTCCAACCGGGCGACTATTCATGCTACCATAACATGACATGTAATAACCGTCCGCTACTACTATTACTGTTACTACTAATCTTTATTTCTAACAGCATCAGACTGTCAGACTGACTGCTTGTTTGAATTGTCGATACTACTTCAAGCGATTTATATTTTCTTATCGCTTTCACATTGATTTTTACAGAGAGAGAGAGAGAGAGAGAGAGAGAGAGAAAGGGAGAGAGAGATGAAGAGAGAGGGTCTGAGCGAGAATAAGGAATGAAGTCGTAGGTATAGCATAAAAAAAACAAATTTTAAATTTCTTGACCAAATATTTAATGAATTCCTTTAGAAGAGTGATAATAATAATGCTCATGTTATTCTGATTTATTTGAGATATTTTTATAGATTTTGATATATCGATTTAAGAAGAAAAATATACTTTACAGATTTGGATATTACGGTTTTTCCACTGTAACTATTTTTTTTTTTAACTGTCAAAATACGCTGAGCAACTATTAGTACTAACTTTCACAATAATCAATATAATAATCGTTCTTTATAATGAGAAAATTTATTATGTAATCGTTGTATTTTTAGAAGGGTTAGGGTTAGGGTTAGGGTTAGGGATATGTTTTATACTGGTGGTATTATTAAGATGACGTATATTCTGTATTGTTGTTGTTCTTCTTGACATGCATCACATTGCCAAACTTGACATGACTCCGAATTCAGTAACCTATTTTTCAAATAACATTTTTACAAAATATGTTTACAATTTCAATTGACGATTAAATTCCTTAACAGAAACAAATTTCATTATTACATTCCTTTTCCATATACAGATATGCAAGCTAAACAATTGCAATTCCTTATTTCAATAACATTCTGGATTTATTTTAACTTATGATTGCAATTTTCAATTCCAAATCTAGCTTCGTAAGTTCGAATCCTTGACTATCCTATTTCATATTTACATTTCACTAATTTCCTATTTTTTTACTTACAGGGGACAGGCCTTTTATCATGTAACAAATTTATAAACATTTAAAATCTTAAAAAGTGCAACAAAATGCCAATTACATTTTTATTAGTGCATAAGACACATCTGATTGAGTGTAAATAAAATAGTTTTTTTTTTTTTTTTACTTCTAGTATCTTCCTTTTTAAAGTTTAATATTAATAGTTTTCGGTGAAATAATTTTCTGGGTAAACGTTTTGTTGAATGTTTTTCTTTTGAGGCAGAAATCTTTTTTCAAGAAAATATATATAATAAGTATATGCTTTCTTTTGTTTGTTGGAACTGAAGCATTTCTTTTATTTCATGTGTCATTCGAAAGTGGAAATCGTTTATTTTTATAACATTGTTTAACTCTAAACAACAAATCGAAGCCACCATTGCTACGATACAATATAAGTGACTTATATTTCATCTACCATTCTTCTTCGATCCAAGACTGTATCCTGCTTGTATTAATGGTTGATATCACCCTAAAGTCTTGACTCCAAGCCAAATCATACATATAATGACATTGACACACCAGTTCTCGTTAGATCACCAAAGTTTAGCAACATTAAACCTGATCAGTACCACATGGGGAATACCAGGTGCTGTATGCAGGAGGACATTGACACCTCTGTAAGAACTGTAAAAGCTTAACATCGTCTTCTTCCTTAATTAGATATACATGCAACTATGAATTTGATATTCTCATGAAACTTCCTCCTACGGGGCAAGCCAGTTCAACTTATTTAGTGAATGCTGTTGACATACATACATAAACAGCTGTTAATTAAAATGATGAGATACTTTAAATGGGATGATCAGGAATCCATCAGAGATCACATCAGAGATGCAATTTGGAGTAAAAGCTTTTCTCTCTCTGCTGATCAGTGTGAAAGTGAGAGTGAGTCAAAGTTCCACATGTAAATTGTATAATAATAAACCCCACTTTGCACAACATTCACTTTAACTTGTGAATTTGCTATTGCTCCAAAGCAGTAAGCATTCCATAAATTCAACTGTTATAAATACATTACAGACAAAAAAATTATAGCATCAAGAAATCACTGTAAGATTGTAATAGCCACAGCATTAGAAAATGCATACCAAGGTGACCAGAAAACGCAGTGAGTTGCAGAAATTAGAAAATCCAAATTTCTGGAAAATCTACAATATTGTATCCAACCACGATCACTGATAAGGCTTAACTACTATTTCTGCAAAATCTACTATAGTGTGGTGTATAATGGACAATCAACATTTCCCCACTATCCAACCATGGCATTTGATGAAGTTGAAATATTTGTGCAATGGTTTGCCATGAACTCCACCTTCAGTCCTCCGAACCACCCCCTTCCAAATTTTCCATGTGATCATCAACCTGTTATATGTATGGGATATTATGATAAACGTTTGATACTATTGAAGCATGTGGACTTGATTTTATTGTTGTGGAAAAATTGTCTTTGGAGGAACCAGTCTTCAAGAATTCTGGTGATATCGCCCTCATCAGTTTATTCCCACTCTTTGCTAAAATCTTGTAAAAATTTGTAATCAATTTAATGATAGTCCGTCATCTCCTTAACGCTAAACTTCTTTCTATCCATCATTATGAATCTACTGTGGATATACTCACGGTCATCTCTGAATGCATATTTCACACATATTATGTTCCCTAAAAACCCTTTAAAACACCCCAAAGAAACTGAAATTTTGGAAATATTTATTAATTGATGTCTATAAGATATATGTTAATATTTCACAAAAATTGGAATTATCTGAATTTTCATGAAGCGCTTATACACCTTTTTTATCACTGTGTATAAAACTGAATTAAAATAAATATTTTGACCTCTTCATAATGATTGGTTTATCAGTGTAGAAGCGAATCTGGTACATACAAATATGTGAATATATTAACATACCTAAAAGTAGTTAGAGGGAAAACACACCTATATCTATATTGGGAAAGATATATTGAATTACTTAATTATTTTGAATGTTCTCTCTACCAGAGAAGGTTCATGTGTTTGCCCTAATCTATCTATACTCCTATAAATTCGTTTTTCTTTTGTGTGTATTGATATTCATATTAAAACCCCTCTTTTCTATTTATTTAAAAAAGAAAATACAATTTTCTTATATATGGGTCGATGAATGGCATTCATCTGCAAAAGATCTAGCTAATTTGCATATTCTTTTAAACATTCATTTTAATTAATTCCCTATTAGTTTTTTCAGTTTTCTTATGGGATGATCATATCTATCTATATATATATATATCTATAAAAGTGAACGTGTGTGTGTGTGTGTGTGTGTGTGTGTGTGTGTGTGTGTGTGTGTGTGTGTGTGTGTGTGTGTGTGTGTGTACATTTCCCTACGCAATAACTATGTCAATTTTTAGTCTACAGACTCGAAATTTGATATCCAGGGTACTGGGATTTGGGAAAATCTATCTGATCGGTTTTCGGCCAGATATTTGGCTGTTAAGGGGTCAAAGTTCAACGATTTGACATTTGAAAACTCTACCAAACTTCTCCGGCAATTTTGGGTCTACACACTTGAAATTTTAGATATAGGTTCCTTGGATATGGATCTAACGTAATAACTTGATTTGAGCCCAAAACAATAAATGTTAAGGGGTCATAATAGGGGTCAAAATTTAAAAAATTTAACCTTTGTTATTTTTGTTTTTTTGCTCAGCATACACCTCTAAACACCCAGGAAACGCCAGGCTGAAATGCTAGTATATCTATAAAAGTGAACATGTCTGTGTGTCTGTGTGTCTGTCTGTGTACATTTCCCTACGCAGTAACTCTATCAATTTTCAGTCTGCAGACTCGAAACTTGATATACAGAGTACTGAGATTTGGGAAAATCTTTGTATTCCGTTTTCGGCCAGAAATTTGGCTGTTAAGGGGTGAAAGTTAATCGATTTGACCTTCGAGAACTCTACCAAACTCGCCCGCCAATTTTGGTTTTAAACACTTGAAATTTTAGATATAGATTCCTTGGACATGGACCTAACTTAATAACTTTATTTGAGCCCAAAACAATAAATGTTAAGGGGTCATAATAGGGGTCAAATTTTAAAAAAAATTGACCTCTGCGGTCTCTACCAAGTTACCCAGACAATTTCTGGTCTAAACAATTGAAATTTTACATAAAGCGTATTCAGAGATATGGCAAGCTTTTTAATAGGTTTGGGTCGAAAATTTTAGCTACCAATATATAAATGTATGTATGTATGTATGTTAGCATGTCTGCTTAAAGCCTTCGACAGACGACAAATACCGAAAAATTGACTACAAACATTAATTTCTTCACCCTCAACTGGGCAATTTTCAACAGTTAGGGTCGCTTTTTTCGCCGATATTTTCGAAAGTCATCCTCTTTTCGATTGTCTAGCCTTAATTTAAACCTATGTTACTTCCGGTTTGGCGGTGGTCATAACAGCAAAGACGTCACATTTTCCCCGTTCTTTTTCTCCTTCACAGTACGGGTTCAAGCCTGCCTTCCTACTACCACTTTTTTTTTTTTTGCTCAACATACACTTCCAAACACCGGGCTGAAATGCTAGTTTCTTATATAGTAAATAATCGAATTAATTTCTATAAAGATCCATTAAAATATAAGTTTAAATATGAAAAAAAAGAATAATAATAAAATGTTAGTAATTTATTTTTAATCCATAAAATATAGTTTTAACGTCTTTATGATAATATTGTTTTAGAAAAACAAATTACATTATAATGTTGGCAAATTTCACTGTCTTGTCCCGCGAAAAAGAAATGTAACAAATAAAGATCTCAATAATATTAAGAACCAAGAATGTATTAGTAGTTTCGATTTTATTTCTTTTGTTGGAATTTTTTGTACCAATAATTATGAATCCCCCTGTTTACATTTATATTTTTATTCTGGTTCTTATATTTGATTTTCTGTGTTTCGTATCTTTCATGATTCTTACTTTCGTATATTTTGAGTTCGTAGGAAACTCCCTTTAATTTAAAGAAAAGGAGCAATGCTAGCTCCTTGATGACGTCACAAGTCTAGCACGAAATTCGGCCTCTTTTGGATTCTGGTGACGTGGATATTGGACATGGTTTCATTGCCCGGCGCTGATATGGAATTTTGACGAGCCCTCCTTCAAAGAAGAAAACCCGGCAAGAATACCCAGACGTGACGAAAGCTAATTTCGGAAGACTATTTACGTGGCTACAGTTTGCACGTATTTAGAAGGAGTGTAAATTTTTAAAGGACTTTAAATTGAGAAAAAAAGAAAAAGGCACGTGCCTGACCACCATAAATTTGTGAGTACGTTCCTAAAATTTATTGCATATGAGAGTGTGATTAGGAACTACAATTTGAATTATATTGTATTCGTTCATTGATACGACATTTTCAATATAAGAACCAGCGTGTTTTGTTTTGTTTTTTTTGTTTTGTTTTTTTCCTTTATATGTTGTTACCTTGGCGTTCTTTGTTTTTGAATTTAATGCCCACAAAGGGGAAAAATTGCAACCAATTTCATTGTAAATAAAATCTCTTCTTCGTTTTGAAACAAGACCTTTATATTTTATTCTTTATTCCCCCCCTTTTTATTTCATCATTTTATTTATATTATTTTTTTGCAGGCTAATTATTTTTGCGTCGAATTTATCGACATTTTGCAAATTTTTCCCCCTATTAAATACATTTTGCAAATTTATGTTCCCTTTTTTGAGACACTTTGAAAATTAAGTATCCTTTTCTCATTGAGATACGTTTTAATTCTCTTTCTGTAAAAGCATTTTACAAATATTTTCTCCCTATTTTGCAAATTTTGTCCCCCGATTAAATGCATTTTGCAAAATTTTTTTTTTTTTTTCCTTTTTTCGGAACACTGAAAATAAAGTGTCTTCTTTTTTTTATCGAGATACGTTTTAATTCTTTGTCTGTAAAAGCATTTTGCAAATTTGTTTTCCCTTATTTAGAAACATTTCGTAAGTTTACTGCTTTTATTTGAAGGCATTTTGCAAGTTTTTGTCTCTTTCTTTAAAAGTAGTGGACATTTTCTGCTTTTATTTAAAAGCATTTTAAAAATTTGTGTTCCTTATTTCAGAATACTTTTCAAGCTAAGTGCTCTGTTCGAATAATTTTAGTGAATTAAGTTACTATTCTCACGGTATGATATGATACGCGTGCCTTCCCCTTCCTATTTCGAGAAACAAGACGGTCTTGGTTTAATTCTCTTTCTGTTAGGTCGGTAGGAGGGGTTTACCTTTATCTCATCGGCCCACCTTCTCGACCCGTCCTTACCTCCCCGTACCTCACGCCTGTATTTAGAACCAGTCAGTATAGATATTTCAACTACTAAATTCTCTTCCCATATTAAGTTGTAATTTAGTGCGTTTCTTAACGTCCCCTAAAAGATTTGACGACTACTACTCTTCAGTTAAGAAGATTGTAATGTAATTCTGTATGTTTAGAACATTCGACACCTAAACTAAAATTCCCGAATTTAACATAATACGTCTGTACCGAGATTGGAATGTTATATTTAGTTTATTTCTGAATGTAGCATTTTTGTGTACGTCTTGGGTTTGTATTACTGGACACATAGATTAAAAAAAGTTGTCAAAACAGCAAATATATAACAAATAAATGTTATCAAAGACAAGATAAGTTACTTTTCTACCAAACTGGATATATTTTTTTGTGTTTTCATTCAATGTAACATGTTTATTTAGCTCGAAAAACATGCAGTGTTTACCGATGTATTGGAAAATTCAAAATGCCGCCCGACTCTCTTTAACGCGGTAAGTTTGGGAAAAGGTGTTATAAATAATAAACTAGACAAAATACTATTAAAAACCCACCGAATATATGTAAAGTTGTGTCACGGTAACATATATTGAGCGAATTTCTAACAGTATTTTGTCTAGTTTATTATTTATAACACCTTTTCCTGAACTTACCGCGTTAAAGAGAGAGTCGGGCGCCATTTTGAATTTTCCAATACATCGGTAAACATTGTATGTTTTTAGAGCTGAATAAACATGTTAAATTGAATATAAACACGAAAATTATATCCAGTTTGGTAGAAAAGTAACTTATCTTACCTTTGATAACATTTATTTGTTATATATTTGTTTTTTTGACAACTTTTTTGAATCTATGTGTACAGTAATACAAACCCAATGTCTTTATTTATATCTGTCCAATATATCTTATGTACGTCTAGTATAGCGCACTATTTTCGTATATTTTTCCAAATAATTAAATAATATTCAAGCAATACGTATATACTTTCCATTTTCTACCTTTTAGAATTGAAGTTGTGACTTTCATAACCCTCTTTCGGAATATAATTTACATTTTACTTGCATTAGCTAAAATTCCACAGGTATTGCGGTTTACGTTTGGGAGAAACTATAGCATTTTCTGTCCCTATTCAGCGATAGATATCCTGCTAGACTGAGGTAATTTTATTTTTCGCCCTAATCCAGCGTGTTCCATATTTTTTGGAAGTTGGATTTTCCCCACCTTACGAACTGACTTTTATTTAACTATACCCTCGTGGGGAGCCAAGTAACTAGAGACGCTATGTCCAAAACCGGTGTTAGTTGTATGTACGTATTTTCCCCAATATATTAGAAAAAAAAAGGAATAAGTATATATCCCACTGTTTGATTTATAATGAACACGTGCGTTCTCGCACATGTACTAAATGTTTCTGGGTTGTGAATTAACCGGACGATATTATTACAAATATTGCATTATGTGTTAAAGTCTACTTTACCTAAAACTTGTTGAATTCGCATGTGTATTTTATTGTAAAAAAGGATTTCTTATACATTGAAGATATTTATGATAATTTTCAATAGCGAGTTTATAACCATTTGCTTACCGGACTGGCGGACTGTTATACTAAGAGTCTGTGAAAAAACAAGTTCCCTTTTCTGAGCCTTAGCCCGTATTTGCATTTGGTTATTTGGATTCTCTCGAAGATACATATGTGACATTAGTGGCATGTACCTTCCCCCGACGTAGTTGTATATTTAAACTCTCTTCCCACTCTTTTCCTAGGTTGCATTTCAGTGAGGATATTGCTATTACTATAAAGAGTGTTAAACGTTATTCTTTATTTTCCAGTCAATTAACTTCCATATAGAAGTTTGAATTTTAAATCCACTTAATTTTGATTTTAAATCATAGTGACCTCTTTAATTTGTAACTGGGGATTGTATCCCTTGATATTTTCACTGCTCAATGTACTGCATTGGTCTTGTTTTGTTTTGTGCTATGAGAAAGAATTTTATGCATATACCTTTGTAAGCCTTGTGTGTGCATTTTTTAGTATAATATTTGAGTGCCTGTTTTTTGTATTTGTTTGGAGTTAGTCCATATTTTTTAAAAACAAACGCTGCACGATGTTGGTCACTCGTTCTTCCGGATTCCTTGTAAGAAAACGAAATTTTTATTTAGGGGAAGATTATCGTCCTTTTAGACTTATTGCAGTTGCAGAGGGAATTACCAAAACCTTATTTTATGACAATGAAGGCCGATGTTGATGAATGATTATCATCGGTAGCTAACATAACTGAGTTGTTGGGTGATCGTTCGTTGCGTGAGGACGTGGACTGTTCGCTTGTGGAAGCGGATGCTGTTAATGTTGTAATGTTCTCGTCCCAGGTTTGATTCATTCTCTCGAGGTTGGCAGATGGTGTGGAGTGTGATTCCTTGTGCAACCTTGTTATATTCGAAACCACTAAGGAGATGCTTGGCGAGTTACCAACTACTAAGCGCAAATGTCCAGACTCTGGAGACTGTTTGCTGAGTGCTGGCAAGTTTGGCTTGGGAAATGCTGTATCACAGTCTGAAAACAGTGTTGCAAGTGCCACTTCAGAGGATCTGCATAGTCAGGCGCTGAAGATTGATTTTTCTGGTGGGCAGTTTGCCAGTGATATTTTAAAGAAAAATGTATTGGGAGTGAGCTTCCAAGGTATCATGACTGATACCACTCGTGTCCACAACTTGTTAAGCGTGGGCATGAATCAGTTGAATATTGAGAAATTCATAGAACGATTTCCATAGAATGTTGGGATTGTTTTGCCCTCTAACAATGTGAGTTCGAAAACTCGCATATGTGGTTATCTACTACAACCTTGTCAGAATACTGAGAAACTTAGTCATGATGGTGAAGTATTACTCAGGTCATGTAGTTCTGACAATAGTCAGTGGTTGAAGGACAGGAGTCAATCCTGTGTGAAAGTGCAAGTTTTGTATACTTCTTTAAGTGCTAATCTTAGCACTGGGAGAGAAATTCTCCATCAAGGGTATAGGGCAGAAAGTACTATATCCACTTGTCAATTTGTAAAAACCAAGAGGAGAATGGTTTTTGAAGAGTTACATGAACTCAAGTTGGACTGGGGCATCCAGATTCATGTTGAGTGTAACTCGATAAAGAATCCCATGAGGGATCCTGTCGAATTTGCTGACTACATGGTGTGTAGTTCAGCTTCGAGTTCCTACGAGAGTGTAGGATATGTTGTGCAGAGATCACTTGCAGAACCTTCAGTCTATGAAGTTCCTCCTGTTTTGGAGTCACATGCAGGTGTTATCGTGTTTAAATGTTTTTTGAAGATCTGCATCGATGTAGCTTCCTGCAGTATTGCAAGAGATATCAAAGTCAAGATCGATTTGTCCTGGGGTGTTTCTGAGGCGCTCAGACCATCTTATACTTAGAAGTGAGTTTTCTGATGCTGAGATGTTTGTTTCAATGCTAAACGCTAGAAGATTGGATCTCCAGATACCTGGGTGTTTCTGACACCTATACTCAACTTTGTTTGTTTGGCTATATGTATATAGCTATACAAACGTTTAAAACTGTAATTGCCTTGCATAATTTGTGCATAATTTGGGTTTCAGTTTTATTTCATTCCATCAAGTTGAAGAACTTATCAAAGCATAGGGTTGATTGGACTCATCCCTCTTGTAGCAAGCACCGGTTTTAATCTCACTGGGCTCTTGGAGCTGAGATATTTTGGTGTTCGCCAGAAATGCTATAAGGATGAGGAGGTCGGATGGTAGGTGAACTTCTCAAGCCTTTATATTCTTTTATATGTAAGTGGAATATTCTTCGTTCAAGCTTCTGTTGCGACCTTGCATCTGATCATTAGTTTTAAATTTGTGAATCTGGTTAGGCACTCCTCTGTTCAAACCTAAAACATGAACGTTTTCATGTGAAATTTTATAGAATAATCTTATTTGAATTTTTCTGCTTTTTTGTTCTCATATGTGTTTCCTGGAGATCTTCTGACTGTACATTGAGTGGTATATGTACATATATATAAAGAAAAAAATATGCATTATGAAATTTACAGGTGTCATCCAACTTCAGGTTGACTGCCATTTCTTTTTAGGGGAGAATGTTGGAATTTTTTGTACCAATAATTATGCATCCTCTGTTTACATTTATATTTTTATTCTGGTTCTTATATTTGATTTTCGGTATTTCGTATCTTTTATGATTCTTAGTTTCATATATTTTGAGTTCGTACGAAACTTCCTTTAATTTAAAGAAAATGAGCAATGCTAGCTCCTGGATGACGTCACGAACCCAGCACGAGATTTGGCCTCTTTCGGATTCTAACGATATGGATATTGGACGTAGTTTGATTGCCCGGCGCTGATATGGAATTTTGACAAGCCCTCCTTCAAAGAAGAAAACCCGGCAAGAATACCTGGACATGACGAAAGCGAACTTCTGAAGCCTATTTACGTGTCTACGGTTTGCACGTATTTAGGAGTGTAAAATTTTAAAGGACTTCAAATTGAAAAAAAAAAGAAAAAGGCACGTGCCTGACCACCATCAATTTGTGAGTATGTTCCTAAAATTTATTGCATATGAGAGTGTGATTAGGAACTACAATTTGAATTATATTGTATTCGTTCATTGATACGACATTTTCAATATAAGAACCAGCGTGTTTTGTTTTGTTTTTTGTTTTTTGTTTTTTTCATTATATGGCGTTCTTTGTTTTTGAATTTAATGCCCACAAAGGGAAAAATTTGCAACCAAATTCATTGTAAATAAAATCTCTTCTCCGTTTTGAAACAAGACCTTTATATTTTATTCTTTATCCCCCCCTTTTTATTTCATCATTTTATTTATATTATTTTTTTGCAGGCTAATTATTTTCGTGTAGAATTTATCTGAAAGAGGATAAATTTCCGACATTTTCTATATCAACGAAACAACCATTTTCAGATTGAAACTGGCTTCAGATTGAAAATGATGGATTTGAGCCCTCACCCTGCTCGGAAACTCCTAAGTTAAAGTAAGTCGGTTATACGGACAGAAACAAAGAAAAATTGAAGTCAAAGGTTGTTTCACACGAAAGTTTTAAAATATAGGTTCTTTTTACCAATTGTCATAAAATTTTCACCATAGAATAGTATTATAGACTTTTAAAAGCCTGCAAATTTTCATAGGAAAGACAAAAAAATAAAAAGAAAAACCTTAAGCAAAATCCATCCTAAAGCAGCAAAACTAAAGCTATATATACACCACCTTTTTGTCAATTTTATGTTTGAAATCTCAGCGACTAACGATCAGAATTTAACAAATGAAGGCTCGTTGGGAAGCTGATGGCCTGAATTGTGTAATGGGTCATGTGACATTTGCCCTTAAAGTCGTACATTAGAAGGATCACCCATTATCCAGAGCCTATTTTTTTTTTTTACAACCATAAAGTGTTCTGGTAAAGATGCTGTATCTTTCCACCCTAAAAAGTCCTTGAAAATTACCACTATTATAGGTTTTCGAGAGTATTGAAAATGAAAATAACGCTTAAAATTCCAGGAAACGAATAGTTTCCAAGATATGAAGAAATTATAATTTCAAAAAGTGGGGGAACACCCATTTTGTAGCCAACTTTTTTAGGGGAGGCGTCTGTTATTTTTGTAGGTGTGGGTTATTTTTGGTAGACCAACACAAAATCAACCTTAAAAAATATTGTTTTCAATAAGTTTTCGAGTGTGCTGAAAACGAATATCGCATTTAAAATTTCTGCAAATAAGTATTTTTCCGGCTATTAAGATTAGGTAAAAATATGCGCGCATTTACCCAAACAACAATTGCCACCATGTATACCATAAAAATTACATTGTTTCATACCCAGAAAAATACTTATTTTCAGAAAATTTGAATGCAATATTCATTTTCGGTAAACCCGAAACCTATAGAAAACAAGTTTTTAAGGTTGGTTTCTAAAAGAGAAGAGATATAACACATGAGAAATATTTAGAATCA
This sequence comes from Euprymna scolopes, assembly GCF_053919585.1. Classification (NCBI taxonomy): domain Eukaryota; kingdom Metazoa; phylum Mollusca; class Cephalopoda; order Sepiida; family Sepiolidae; genus Euprymna; species Euprymna scolopes. The sequence continues at coordinate 66,074,162 of NC_136509.1, forward strand.
AGTCTCCTCTTGTTGTTATTTCAGATTATTTGAAACCATAGCAGCAAGTTTTAGTCTTCCCTACATCAAGGCTAGAGGTTTGAGAGAAATATATATATACTCATTTGTGTGTGCATATATATATATATATATATATATATATATATATATATATATATATATATATATATATATATATATATATATATATATATACTCGCTGTGCCCTGCCATACGTTGCTGTGGCTCAATTTGATGTAATGGAGAAAATCAAAAAAAAAAAAAAAAAAAACCAGAAAATGCGTGTTTCTTATATTGTTAGTACAGTAATTGCGATGAATAATCCGCTCCAAAAATTGAAAAAAAAATGGTACTCTTGCAGAATTTGATTCTCCATCAATCATGACACGAGCTCAACCAGCAATCACAGGATTAAGCCGAGTATTGTTCAAACACTAAATCGATTTTTTTTTTTTGCTTTTTGTATCAAAAATCTAAGTTTTTAATTAGTATTTGGAAGGGAGGCTGTTTTTTAAAATTCAGTGCTTATGTGTTTTTTTTTTTTGTTTTTTTTTTGTGGTACCGTTTGGTAGTTTTTCCAAGTTAAATTCAAATTTCACTATATCTTTTTTTTAAATAAATTGTTACTTGGAAGTATAGAATAGTTACAAAACACCCTCCCCTCTCCGTGATAAAAATTGCTGAAAAAATAAAAAATAAATAAAGGTATTATTTCAGCACGATACCAAAATGCATATGTACCATAAATTTTCTTGGAAAAATCTTTTTTGTACTTTCACCTAACAATTTACGGTTTTAATAAAAAAGCATTCATATTTTCTTATATAAACACAACTTCTGTTTACAACAAAAAAAAGTACTTGGGCACTTTTGCTATCGTGCTGAAATAATAACGTTATTATTTTGAAACCCATTCCTAACATGAGGTTGGGACGGTGAAAGATATCGTGAAGCTTGAATTTAACCTGAAAACTATTTACAAGTAGCGTGGTAACAAAAGTGCACAAGTACCATAGGCACTACCATTTTTATGTGAACTTTTCCAAAATGTACACATGATCTGGTGACGTCATCAATTGATGTGTTTGATGCGAGCCACGGCGAACGATTTTTTTTTAACTATTATGTACTACTGTAATTTAATTTAATAGGAATTTATTTTACATTCAAATAATTTACTTAAAGATTAAATTATCGAAATGTAAAAAAAAAACATTCACTATTATCGTTAGAAATAATTCAGTAAAATCTGTTTTTTTTTTCAGTGGGGGTAGAAAACATAACAAAAATAAAATGTTACGTGACTTTTTTGACATCTATGGAAGAGCAGAAGCGACAAAAATACTTTGTTAGTTCACTACACATGTTATTTGTTTAAGTTTTCAATACTTTGGAACGATTTAAATTATTTATACGAAAGAGCATTTTTCCCCTCTGAATGCTACTTGGGAATAATTTTCCTTTTTACCAGTTTGGTGCCTCCGATCACTTCATAAATACTAAAATTAAAAACAAATGTTAACGAAAAAAGTTGAGTTTTTTAAGTATTTGGGGGGGGGGGAATGTTTAATAAACTTTAAAATTAAACGTAAAACACACGAAAAAATTTATAAAAATAATTTAACTTACTTTTAATAGATAATTTGGTTACTTTTTGGTAAACACTAACAGAATAATCGAGTTAAGCTGTGAAGTTTTAGAATGGCGAACGCAACTGCGGAAGTGAATGTTTTCCAATCAACCAGTTCATTTGTCATCAGTCCAGGCTTCCATATTTTATTTCATAAAACAAGACATACAAGAATATTTCAGTGCTAGCAGTATCAGAAATCGTCAGTAAAAATTTGTGATAAACACTGGAATATTTAGACTTACTGTCTTTCGATGCTTATAACTTCTTGAATAATGTATTTCAAACCCTAATTTTTTTAAATTAAAGGAGCAAACACCAAAATTCTTTTAAAATAACAGGTTTAATAGCAAATTATTTGTTTTTTTTAATCGGCTTTCTTTAAAAAAGATTTAAAGAAAATCAACGAAATTTTACTTACTTCGATTATAAAAAATATATATGAATTCCAAACAATCACTTACCTATAAAAATACTATTCAATGCGTACTTCCATTGTTCATTGTTAAGAATTTATCCATATTTATATTTATATTCCATGTCCTTTTTAAATAAAATATTTTTTAAACAAGGATTAAAAAAACGCGAACTCAGATTTTTTTTTTTACTGTTCAAATAAAGGGAGACACATATCTGACACACATATTTGTGTATCACATAGCATGTTTTTTGATACAGGAGGAAATATTGGAGGTTGGAAGCCTTGGTCGCAAAGGTTTCGATACTTTGGAACGATTTAAATTATTTATACGAAAGAGCATTTTCCCCCCTCTGAATGCTACTGGGAATAATTTTCCCTTTTACCAGTTTGGTGCCTCCGACCACTTCATAAATACTAAAATTAAAAACAAACGTTAACGAAAAAAGTTGAGTTTTTAAAGTATCTAAAATTGGGAAAAAATGTTTAATAAACTTTAAAATTAAACGTAGAACACACGAAAAAAATTATAAAAATAATTTAACTTACTTTTAATAGATAATTTGGTTACTTTTTGGTAAACACTAACAGAATAATCGAGTTAAGCTGTGAAGTTTTAGAATGGCGAACGCAACTGCGGAAGTGAATGTTTTCCAATCAACCAGTTCATTTGTCATCAGTCTCGGCTTCCGTATTTTATTTCATAAAACAAGACATACAAGAATATTGCAGTGCTAGCAGTGTCAGAAATCGTCAGTAAAAATTCATGGTAAACACTGGAATATTAAGACTTACTGTCTTTCGATGCTTATATCTGATGTTCTTCACGTTTATCTTCCGGTGACTTCTTTCTATTGTGTGCTGTAAACCAAAATTAGTATCTTTGGGCCTTCGTAGGTAAAAACTGAACACATTCACTTATACGTTTTTGTCGTTAAACAAAAAAAAAAAAACAACAAAAAAACAGTCGACTGATTTTTTAATTTTTTTTTTTTTTATCCTCTTAATGAAATGCATGAGATTTTGATTGGTATCTTTTAATACTTCTTTATCGAGTGATTTTTTTTAATATCTAAATAAAGAAAACATTGAATGAAATAGAAAAAATTGTCGTAAGCGTCCGATATTTATTTGACATTCTAAGCATAACATAAGCTTTCACTTAAAAAAAATATCAACGTGGTTTTAAAAAAAATGGTTTTACACTTTGGACTTTACAGATAAATTTCGAAAAAAACACTTCTTTTTTTGTTTTAAATTAAATTTTTTTTTATTGATCTTTTATCTTCAATTTGTAATATATAAAACTTTGAGTAAATTAATTATTAAAATTTTAATAGACATTTCAAAATGGGGGGGTGAATTTAAAAAAATACGTTTACCTAAAATATTATATTTAGTTTATTGGAAAGAGCGTAAAATTTCACATTGACCCTGAAAATATCGTAAAAATTGAACCAATAGAAAAATTTTGATAGGTTTTTTAAGTTTAAAAATTAAAAAAATATTTAACTCGTAAAATTCAATTGATTTCATTACGTAAAAAAAAGACTACATGAAGGCGCGCCGGCACTTTGTAAACACTGTTTTTTAAAACATAAAAAATATTTCTATTATTTTTTAAACAACTTTAATAGTTTATTTTGGAAATATATTCCATAAAGAAAACAACCCACTTTAAAAAGAGAAATTACGAGTTTTTCATATTTTATTCACAGTTTTGTGTTAGGGGTGTCAAAAATTCCCCCCAAATTCTGATACACCTATCGCAGTGCATGTATAAAAACTGGATTTTAACGCAATATTAATTTTGAATCGTTTTTAATCTGGTCATAAAATAGCTGGCAAGAGCCATGTTTATATTATATCTTTATATTTAAAAAAAAAATGTTCACACAATTAATCTATGTTGTAGCGGACATTTATTTTATCGGCAACGCTCGGTTTTATCCAGCTGTTGACGTCATGCGCCGGACAAAGCCGAGCAAATGCAGAGTAATGTCTGGTTCGTTAAATGCACAAGTACCAGTTTTTGTTCAATACGTGTATTTAAACTTAAAAAAAATATGTCTTACTTATTTGAACTCTTATGTTTCATGATAAATAGAATTTTCGATAGATTTAAATATATTTTGTTCGAATTTCGAAAAAATAAATAGTGGAGTGGGGGGGACAAGCGGGGGCGGGGTACCCGGCGTTGCCCGGGTGTTTGGAGGTGTGTGTGTTAAAAAAAAAAGTTGGCTGGGTGTTTGGAGGTGTAAAAGAAAAAAAAAAGTTTTGGTCAGAAGGTAGGATTGAAGCCCGAAGCATTTACGCAAAGATGGAAACGGAAGGGAAAAAAAGACAGTCACCTAACCATCTCGGCCACGGAGGAGAGGAATTGATAAGCGTGTTCAGTTAAGGTTTATAAACTGAAATATACAGGTGCGAGGATGTGGCGTGATGTTTGACCTAGTTTTGCGCTGCAAGCCAGTTACTGTTTCCCCGCCCCATCATTCGCTTTTCGAAGATGCGGCGAGCTGGTAAAAGTCGGTCAAATTAAATAGACAGGCGACCCTCGTTGTTAAGTCGTAGATATTATCATTTAGACGTGATATAAAAAGTTCTAAGAAGGAACGAACCGACCGAGCAGGCCTCGGAAAAAAGCCTTTTGCAGACATACACAAAAAGCGAACATACATACATACATACACATTTTCGCTTTTATATATATAGATTTCATTCTAAAATGGACAAGTATCGAAAATTTCACGAAAATCTGACCATTAGTTGATTTTTGCTAGATTTAATAAACACGGGTATGTTTTCATGTTCGGAATATCTACTACATTGGAACGTTATTTTAAAGCGTTAATTATGCAAAAAAGATTTTCATCTAGCAATTTCATTATTTTCGTACGATGAAAAAAAATTTTTTAAATTATTACTAGTTTATTTTAACCTTCTTTTAAATGGTAGGAACGTTATACTGATAATATTAAATTATAATAAAGTTACATCGTTTAACATGTGGGTGGGGGGTAATTCTGTGATGAATTTTGGCAGTCTCCAAAAAAAAAAAAAAAAAAAAAAAAAACAACTGCTAATTTTGTTAAAAAAAAAAGTTTTCTTGAAGAAATGTACAATTTACGGGGAAAAAACATTAATCGACTGACGTACACGAATCAGATCTCCATTGCCAAATAGGCACCGGCTACGGATGTTGAACATGCCATCCATGTTGTTTCTAAATGCATTTTGCCACAGTGTTTTTTTTTAAGAATATTTGATAACTGTAGCATGCATTACATGTTCAAACAATGATTACAACATCTTTGTTTACTGCCGATTTCTGCCTTGGAAAAATCCCTTCTGATTAACGTCTATTCTCGATGTAAGCAAGCCAAATTTCTTGAATTTAGCTGTTGTCTTTAAAAGAATTTTGGCCTTTATGGCCTTTTTTTTTAATTTAAAGAAATGTAGAATGCAGTTATCAAAAATTCTTAAATAATAAAAAAACAAACAAAAAAACGGTATGGCAAAATCCATTTAGAAACAGTATGGATGGCATGTTCAACATCGTAGCTGGTGTTTATTTGGTACTTGGGTTTCGACTCGTGTACGTCAGCCCATTAATCTTTTTTTGAAAAAAGAACTTTTGTTTGCTGAAATAATGATCGCCAGTTTTTCTTCAGTTCCATTCGCCGATATGAGAACTTTGCGCACCAGTTGAAAACACTTGGTATCTATCCAATTCTCTTTAATCGTCCCCGTGTGGACGATAATGATCTTGGTGTGGAATGACAAAGTGATAAATTTTGTGTCTCCCACTTTTCGGATTCAACCAATTGGTGCTCTTCTCATGCCAGCGTTTGCGATTGTATAAAATGAACTATTGCCAAGAACAAACAATTTTGAAAAAAGTATTAATATTTTAATATTTTTCGTTTTAAATATATAAAAATGCTATTGCAAAATGTCAAGGTAAAGAGGTCTGTAGTTTTTTTAATTTATTGATTACAAACTGTAGGGAATCGCGTGACTTACCTAACTAGCACGTGTGAATAATTCAACGGGTCGGTCGTGGAATGAAATGAATGAAGAAGAAAGAAACAAAAATGGCTGCCTTATCTCTTTATATGCTTGCAATGTTACCACCTGATATGCAGATGAGATGCTCCTGGTTTGGAGATAAAAGAGGGTTGATTTTTTTAGAGGGCACATTGTTTTTGAAATTGGATTTCGAAGAAATAAGTTGAATTAGCAGAAGTGCGTTTGGAATTGAGAGACGGTGCGTCACGTATACACAAGTTTTGAAGTTGGAAGTTTGGACAACAGTGTCAAACTTACTGAAGTATAATGGGGGGGGGCTTCACCTCAAATACACAAACGGAATGTTCAAGAAAGATTATCGCTACATCCTCTGTCTCTACTCTCGTTGCCTTCTCTCCTGCCTGATCGGGAATAATCTGCCAGCACCGAGAAATGAACATCGTTTTATAGTTTCCATCTTCACGCACACACGAGATTACGCGAGAACGGACGAAATAAAAATGCTGGCCGCCATGTTTGTTCTTCCTTTTCTTCGCCTGAACTCATTCGCTTAGCACCCACGGTAAGACTTCTCTTTCTTGCTTCTAACCACACTTACCCAGGAAATTATTGGTTTAATGGGCAGAAGAAATAACACTCAAGTTATTGAATTATACGCTATTTTGGCTCTCAGTGCGCGGTGACTTGAAAGGCAGAAAATGGACAGATTCGACATTCGCTTGATACCTTTGATGGATCTACCACTGGACCGTCCGTCACCGAATGGGTTGAAAAGGCTGATAAGTTCTGTAAACTGTGCAGAATTAAAGAACCAGCACAAATCATTCTTCTGAGGCTAACCGGAGGAGCCTATGCAGTCTACCAGCAACTCGGGGATGAACCAGACTGGGATGAAATTAAGCAAAGCCTGTATACAGCGTTTGGTACAGATCCATTTGTTGCATGACAACAGTTCACGAGCCGGCGACTTCACCCCAAGGAAACGGTTGACGTGTACCTAGCCAACCTACGAAAGTTATCGGTACCATTTGATGGGGTCAACGACAAGATATTAAGCTGTGCCTTTTTAGTAGGCTTACCTGAGGAAATCAGCAAACTGTTGCGGGTATAGTCACGAATTGATGAATTGACAATAGACAAGTTATTAGCCCCGAGCTCGAAACATCTATAAGGAACGGGAGCCAATTGCAGCAGCAGCAGTCGAACCGCATGGAGGCAATGTCTCTCCCAGGTAGTAATAAGCATGTAGGCCCAGTGTGCTATAAATGTGGGGAAGCCAATCATTTTGCTAAGGAGTGCCGGAGTGATAGGAGGTGTGTCTATCCATAAGCACAGAGAACAGTATAATGCTATCGCTGCAATAAGTTTGGGCACATATCTCGCAACTGTTGGGGTCAAGGTACTATCGCCACACTTGCCCCTTGCCAACCAATAAACACAGGATTACCGGTCATTGGCATTAAAATTGATGATGTGCAGTGTTCAGCACTCATAGACACGGGATGTTCCCGGTCTATAGTTAGTGCACATCACTGTCAGATGAGGTGGGAGCAACCAGTTGGTATTATGATGATCAATGGCTTGTCTCGAGCATGTTGTGGTAAAGGGACAGTCACGATCTGTACTGAGAAGGGTGACACAGCCAAAGTTAACGTTCTGGTGATGCAAGAAAAAACCCTTGGCTATGACATGTTGATTGGAATTGATGCAATACAAGCACTAGGAGGTGTCATAATCACAGCGACTGGAGGTGTAATGCTTGGAGAAGGGAAAGAAATCTGTGCAGCCATGTCTATTGAAGAAAAGGACTTCTGTGCTACGTCTGACAACAACGAAAAGACATGGACTGCAAAGTGGAAATGGACTATGAGCGAGGCACCAGATCGGCTGTCCAACACCATTCCAGAGTATGCAGTTTCCATGAAGAAGAACTTCAGATGTGGATTGATAACGGATGGTTAATACCGTACCCACAGGAACGTCTAGGACCACCCAAAGGATTATTTCCGCTCATGGCTGTTGAACAACCTACTAAAGACAAAATTTGACCCATAATGGATTACCGAGAATTGAATCAACATGTTGATGCTTTCCCTGGAAACGCATATGTGTGCGCTGCTAAACTAAGAAAGTGGCATCAGAAAGGGAGTAATGTAGCACTGCTGGATTTGAAGAGAGCCTACCTGCAGATACATGTCCATGAGTCATTATGGCCATTTCAGACAGTACTACTCAAGAGAAAACGATATTGTTTGACACGTTTAGGTTTTGGCCTAAACGTAGCACCCTTAATAATGACAACTATTATTAAAACTATTTTGATGCACGATGAGACCACAGCAAAACCTGCTTCAGCTTACATTGACGACATCTACGTTAATGGCAATATAATGTCTGCAGATGTGGTTCGAATAAAACTGGAATCGTTTGGGTTAATAAGCAAAGACCCTAAGCGCCTAAAGGATGGGGTGCCTATGTTGGGCCTAGAGGTCTGGGAGGAAGGCAATACTTTACGATGGAAGCAAGGGAGCGCGATTCCAGAGTTACCCAGTGTATTGACAAGACACTAGACGTATTGTTTTCTATTTGTGGTAAATTAGTAGGACATCTGCCTGTCTCTGGTTGGCTACGATCGACCATAGGAGTGTTAAAAAGACGAGTAACTGCAGTAACCAAAGGATGGGACGACATGGTGGATGATGATTCTCTCCAGCAAATGATGGCTGAAATGTTGTCCAGAGTACATAGAAACGCCCCTGCCCGGGGTGAGTGGCAAGTATCTGGAAACGAACTGAATGCATGGGTTGACGCAAGTTCACTGGCTACAGGTGTCATGTTGGAACAATTGGGTGCTGTTGTGGAAGATGCGTGCTGGCTTCATCCAAAAAATGATGCTTAGCATATAAATTTGGCAGAACTTGATACCACGTTAAAAAGGCTTAATCTTGCATTGCAATAGCAGGCTTAGCTTGTGCATCTCCACACTGACTCCTTGTGTGTTTACCACTGGTTGACCGACACCTTGACTGGAAAGGCTCGAGTTAAGACTAGAGCTGCAAGTGAGATGTTAGTACGATTTAGCTGATGTTGAAGCATTTCTCCTAACAAATACCCCGGATATCTTAGCACTAAGCGAGACTAACCTACACTCCTCCATCCCCTCTAACAACTTTAACATGCCTGGCTATCTCCCACTCTGTCGTAAGGACTCTGACAGACATATGCACGGACTTGGAGTCTACATTCGTAATACCCTCCCCCTGACTAGAGAAACAAACCTAGAAACGGACGATCAAGCCTTTATGTGCTTTAGACTAAACATACAACGCAACATTAACTACTTTTATTTTCTCTACCGCTCTCCCTCGACCCAGGACTGCACCATAATAAACAAAGTCTCCGACAGTATAGACACAGCACTCTCCCTTGACACTAGCGCCCAAGTCCATGTATTTAGCAACTTTAATGTTCACCACAAAAACTGGCTTGGATTCTCTACTCACACAGATGCAGCAGGCAGCACAACACATAGTTTTGCTATATCTCACTCCCTATCACAAATGGTTACGTTTCCAACCCGTTTCCCTGACCAGCAAGAACAACAAGCATCACTTCTAGATCTGTTTCTGACTACAGTTCCCGAGGATTGTACAACAAATGCTAACAGCCCACTCGGGAATGCTAACCATGCAGTAATAATGGTAGAAATCGCCCTAAATTCTAGACCCAAAACTGAAGAGCCAGTGCTCAAAACAACGAGATATTTTAAAAAGGCTGACTGGGAGGCCATCAGATTTTATCAGAGATGCCCCATGGGGAAATATTTTTTCTCTTCCTGCCGAACAGTGCGCAAATGAGACCACTGAATGGTTCAAAACAGCAATGGAAGCACATGTTCCCGTGCGGAAATTTTATAGCAAGCCCCACTCTCCCCAATGGTTTACTTCGACTTGCACAACTGCCATTGCTCAAAGGCAACATGCATAACGCAGATTTAACCGACATAAGTCCAGTTCAAACAAACAGAAGTACATAGAAGCGAGAAATAACGTTAAGAAAGAAATAGCGACAGCCAAGACAGAATTTACTGAAACCACTAAAAAACTCATCGAAGCACAAAAATTAGGAAATCGTTACTTCTGGAAAATCTACAACAGCAACAGCAACCGACAAAGCTAATATGCTTGCCAGCCGGTTTGCCTCGAATTCCACACTGGACCCTACCAACCACCCCCTGCCTGACTTTCCTTTGTGGACAGACGCCACACTAGACGATCTAAAAATCACCCCTGCTCAGGTACATGCTATCATAATAAATCTTGACATTTCCAAAGCATGCGGACCTGATCTCATCCCAGCTGTGCTATTAAAAAAGTGCTTAGCCGAAGTAGCTCCAGTTCTCTCCAAACTCTTCAACAAATGCCTTAATGAATCATGCTTTCCGGGCTGTTGAAAAACCGCTTCTGTGGTACCAATATTCAAGAATTCTGGCGAAAGAACTGACCCATCAATTTATCGCGCCATTAGCCTCCTCCCACTTTTTGCCCAAATATTTGAGACCATAATTAACCATGCTCTATTCCGGCACCTTACAGACGCTAAACTTCTGACTGACAAACAATATGGATTTAGACAAGCCCGTTCCACAGCTGACATTCTCACTGTAATCTCTGAACGTATATACCATTCACTGGACAAAGCGGGGGAGGGCAGAGCGGTAGCTCTAGATATATCTAAGGCTTTTGACAGGGTATGGCACAAGGGTCTCCTCAGGAAAATTAAATCATACGGTATCACTGGTAGAATACTTAGCATAATTGAATCCTTCTTAGACAAGAGAAAAATCCAGGTTGTCCTCGACAGTCGAACATCTAAACAGTGTGATATAAATGCGGGAGTGCCTCAGGGGTCTATTCTTGGACCTCTATTGTTCCTGATATTTATTAATGACCTCCCCGACAAAACTGCCTCTGAGATGGGTATATATGCTGATGACACTACACTCTATAAAAGGCATGACAGGAAAACAAATGAACACATATCTAAAGAAATGGCAAAAACACTAGAGGATGACCTCCAATCTGTAGTGGAATGGGGACATAAATGGATGGTCACATTCAATGCTGCCAAAACCAAACTGGTTCCCTTCAATAACTACAAGAAACCTTCTCTGCCACCAATAGCAATGGCCATAGACTCCCTGTCTGAGAGTATATCTTTCAAACTGCTTGGCCTAACGTTCACAGGAAACATGAGCTGGAACAATTATATTGAAAACATTGCCAGGGCCGCTGCAAAAAAGGTAGGCTCTCTCTACCGTGCTAGAAAACTACTGACACCTGAAAGTATCCTGTATCTCTATAAGGCCACCATTCGCCGATGTATGGAGTATTGTTGTCACATCTGGGCTGGTGCGTCTACTACTAGTCTCTCGCTCCAAGACAAGGTTAAAAAAAGAGTCGCCAATCTGATAGGCCCTGAACTGGCATCTAAGCTTCAGCCTCTGTCCCATCGACGAAACGTTGCATCCCTCTGCTTGTTCTACAAGTATTTTAATGGTGAATGCTCTGACGAACTGCAGACACTTGTGCCCCCACGACGCAGACACCCTCGACAAACCCGACAGGCAGCTAAATCCCACCCCCACACAGTAGAGATCCCTAGATGCAAAAGATCTTTCTACTCCAATAGTTTCTTCCCCAGAACCGCTAGACTCTGGAATTCCATTTCAGGATCATGCTTCCCTAACTGTACTGACATGCAGAAGTTCAAGTGCAACGTGAACCGACATCTTGCTGCCCAAATCCCTACATAGTGCCCCATAGTTGCTGACCCTGATAGTAGCGCCCTACACCTGAGTGGCAATGTGCCTTGTTTGGGGTGAAAATGTAATAAAAAAAAAAAAAAAAAAAAGGAGACTAGCAATAATAAAGCGTATAGTTGACGAATACAGCTTGCAGGTGGACATTACCTTAGTTTCGTCGATGCAGAATTTGGCTGATAGCTTGACTAGAGTACCAGAGAGGTGGAGTGATGTAATGAGGAAGGGATCTGATCCTCCACAACAGACATGTGCGACAGTAACAGATCAATTAACACCTGATCAGATCCATACAATACATCAGCAGAGTGGACATCTTGGAATTCGGAGGACAACATATTTTGTCCGAAGAGTGTGTCCTTCAACTACAAGAGCATCAATTAAGGCAGCTATACACTCGTGTGAAGAGTGTCAGCAAATTGATCCGGCACCATCCCAATGGCAAAAAGGGAAGCTTGAGGTGGAGGACAAATGGTATCGTTGTAGGAATGGATGTAACACATTATGAGGGCAAGTATTTTTTTACCTTGACAGATTGTGGCCCGACGCATTTCACGATATGGCGCCTGTTGACTGACGTTTTTGAATGTGGTGCCCTGCTTGAAATTCTGACTGATAATGCCACTAGTTTCGATGTCAAGAATTTCAGAAATTCACGCAGGAATGGGGGATTAGAATGCGTTACTGATGTGCATATTTTCCCAAAGGTAACAGTATAGTGAGGCGGTGTCACCGCACCATTAAAAGAATTGCGGCCAGGACACAGTGTTCTATTCCAGATGCTTTGTACTGGTATAATGTGACAGCAAAGGGCGATGCAACACCATAAACTGCACCAGCTAATGTGATTTACTGCTATGAATAGCATATAAAAGGAATTGATGTCACACCATCAGTGGTTAGCATTGTCAATACACCATATCAAGTCGGAGACCGTGTTTGGGTAAAACCCCCAAAATGATGGTGTACCACGTAATGTGAAAGATATCCACCCCTGTTATACCTCTTCTGATTCTGAGGAAGATCACATACAGTTCAGGGATGATCCTGATCGCCTACTGCCCCTTCAGGTGAGCATAGAGACACTACCTACAGAACGAAATGAGGAAATGATAGAACATACTGGTGGCAATAGTGAGGAGAACGATGGACATGAGGAAGTAATACCACCAGTTTCTTATCGAAGTACCCGAGAAAGACGAACACTGCCCACCCTCCGTGATTGTGAAACACTGCCTATAGCACCACGAGAGGGGATGATGGAACATACTGAGGAAGATGGAACTGAGGAAGTGATACCTCCGATTCCTTGAAGGAGTACTCGACAAAGACAAATACTTGCCCTGATTGTGAAACACCGCATATGGAACCATAAGAGGGGATAATGGAACAGACTGGTGGCAATAACGGTGGTAATGAGGAAGATGGCAATGAGGAAGTGCTGACCCCGATTCTTTGAAGAAGTACCCGACAAAGACAACTGCCTCCTTGCCCTGTGTGTGATCATGAGATCAGGAGGGAGTGTAGGGAAACGCGTAACTTACCTAACTAGCACGTGTGCATAATTTAACGGGTCGGTCGTGGAACGAAATGAATGAAGAAGAAAGAAACAAACATGGCTGCCTTATCTCTTTATATGCCTGCAATGTTACCACCTGATAGGCAGTTGAGGTACTCCTGGTTGGAGATAAAAGAGGGTTGATTTTTTAGAGGTCACATTCATTTTGAAGTTGGATTTCGAAGAAATAAATTGAATTAGAAGAAGTGTGTTTGGAGTTGAGAGAAGGTGCGTTACGTTGTTCGAACGTTTTCCCTTACATATACACACCCACATGTACGCACACACATATGCACACACACACACATACACATCCTCATACACACACTCACATTCATGCGCATACACACACACATGCTAACGTGCACACACACACACACACACCCGAGCCATGACGTCACTTCCTTTAAAGTGAAAGCCAGACATGCATACCCAGAACACTAACTCCAGTATAAAAGTCAACAAAACCTGTTGACTTCCCTTTTTCGTCTGGACCAGCGTTCGAGCTGCTTAGTCGACGAACCGACCACACATTCTAACGTCACTTTCCCTGCTACTGTGACGTGGGGCAAGCGCAAGCACACTTTATATGCTTTCTCTCTCCATGAACTAGATTGACTTTTCTCACTCTATCTCCCCTTTGCTTTGGCACATCAACACAGACATGTGCGCGACGTTCTACTGAGCTTAACCTTTTCTTTCTACAGACGGCTTGCCACTTCGCGTTTCTCTATTGCATTCCCCCTTTCCTTCCACGCACGTAGTCATCAACGGCTGAATGAACACGTGTACACCGAAGACTTTCATTTCTCAACAGAAAATAAACAACATGTTTATTTTATTCCAGCATTTGAGTTCTTTGTTTCCTTCATTCAATTCGTTTCATTATTTTTTCTTGTAGCAAGTTAGGGTATTTTATATCCTGGTCCACAACATGAAATGGTGACCCCTTTATTTTAAAAATGAAATGAATGAGAGTGAACGAAACACGCGGTGTAAGCTACACCCTTCCACACAAATTCACGGCATGCACGAAAAACAATTTTTCTCTAACAAACAAACAAACTTGTCAACCATGAGGAGGAACATTTTCAAACCGCGCACAAGAAATTGAAATATAAAAATTTCAACACAAAACAAAATGGAGCTTCAACAAATAAACTCCTACAACACAAAAAACAAAACAAAATGGAACTTCAACAAATAAACTCCTACAACGAAACCCTTCAACCCGACAAATACAAGAATATGGTTCATCCAACTACAAGCCATATTTGACGCTAAATGGGTAACGTCACAACGGGCACGTTACTGTTATCTAGTGGAAAAACTGCCATTGGAGGTGGTAATGGAAGTCATGGATTTCCTCTAAAATGTACCGGAGGAAAGACCGTACGACACGTTGAAGCAAGCAATCCTGCAACGAACCGGCGTTTCTAACGAAGCCATGCTTCGTAACTTGTTCACACAAGTTGAGTTAGGAGACTGTATGCCTTCTCAACTACTTCCCCACATGAAAGCCTTGCTGGGAGACAACAAAATGTCGGACAGCATTATGAAGAGTCTAGGTTGGGTAAATTACCCCCAACTACCAAACAAATCCTCGCTCCGATGTCGGAAGAGACAACAACAGAAAAACTCGCTGACAGAATACACGAAAGTTCCCGGAGCCGACAAGTATACGCCCACCAACGGCAACCTGACCAAAACCGAGACGAGGAATTAGCAGAATTAAAGTCGTTGGTTGAGAAGCTTTCGAAGCAGCTAGCCGACGCACTTCAAACGCATCAACATTCTCACAGAAACCACGACGACACGCGTCGAAATTACAGGCAAAGAAGTTCAAGCAGGAACCGATCCACGTCACGACATTGACAAGATGTGTGTTTCTATCACAGGAGATTCGGCGTCGACACGAGAAGATGCACTAAACCCTGTGTGTTCAAAAAACCGGCACAGGGAAATGAACCTTCCAGACAGTAACGACGACGACTGTAGCTGGAGCACACAAAAAAGGTCGTCTATTTTATATCCGAGATAAAATTCACAGATATAACTTTTTAATAGACACCGCAGCGGAAATCAGCGTCATTACAACACCGCATGGCCACCCAATAGGGACCCAATTTTTCAACTTACAAGCTGCCAAACAGTACAAAAATACCTACTTTTGGCGAAAAAACCTTAAATTTGAACCTTGGAATGCGGAGGAATTTTTTATGGAATTTCACCATAGCCAGCGTGACCACTCCAATTTTGGGGGTGGATCTTTTAGCCCATTTCAACCTGTCTGTCGACATGACTCACCACATGTTGACAGACAACGAAACAAAGATTTCAGTGAGAGAAACTACCTTGAAATTTTTAACCACTGGAATCAGCACCGCCTTACCCGAAGTTTTACACGTCCGATGGTTACTCCAAAAATTTCCTCAACTTTACCAGCTGTTTAAAAACACGGACCCCATCAAACACAGCGCTAAGCACTATATTAAGACAACAGGACCGCCCGTCTATTCAACCCCCAGACGCTTGAAACCGGATGAATACAAATTGGCAAAATCCGAGTTTCAAATCCTACTCCACATGGGAATAATACGGCCCTTGAAAAGTGCTTGGTCATCACCACTCCACATGGTACAGAAAGCTGACAACACCACATGGCGACCGTGCGGAGATTTTAGACGTTTAAACGCAAAAACTGTTCCAGATAGATATCCTATTCCCCATATCCATGACTTTGCCAATGGACTCCAAGGCGCCACAATTTTCTCCAAATTGGACCTCGTTAAGGCATATTTTCAAATTCCAGTCGCGGAAGAAGACATTCATAAAACCGCACTGACCACACCATTTGGCCTTTACGAGTTCCTAAGGATGCCTTTTGGATTGCGAAACGCCTGTCAAACTTTCCAGCGTTTGATTGACGAAGTTTTCAGAGGTCTTCCGTTCATATTTGCTTATGTCGATGACGTTTTAATCGCCAGCAGAAATCTCGAAGAACACCGGCTACATCTGGAATAAACTTTTGAAAGACTGTCACATTTCGGTCTTAAACTAAACCCTGATAAATGTGTTTTTGGCCATCAGGAATTTCAATTTCTCGGTCATTTAATTGACAAGGATGGAATCTCCCCTTTGTCTGAAAAAGTAAGTGCTATTTTGAATTTCCCTCTACCAACATCTGTCAGACAAGTACGCCATTTTGTAGGCATAATTAACTATTATCGACGTTTTTTGCCTAACTGTTCCACGTTACTCGCACCTTTAACGGACTTGTTAAAAAACTGAACCAAAAACCAACAGTTAGTTTTGGAAGGACCTGCACTACAGGCCTTCAAACAATCGAAAACTGCTTTGGCAAACTTCACCAAACTCACTGATATCCAAGATAGCGATACAACGGAACTCACTCTTACGACGGACGCATCGGAAATAGCAGTAGGAGCTGTCATTCACCAAATTTCTGACAACAAAATGACCCCTATTTCATTCTTCTCTGCCAAGTTATACAAAGCGCAAACTAAATATAGTACCTTCTCGAGAGAGTTACTTGCAATTTACCTTGCAATTAAGCACTTTAAACATCTCCTCGAGGGCAGAAAATTTTCCATTTATACGGATCATAAACCTCTAACATTTGCTCTACACACACATGTCAACAAATATGGTCCATGAGAAATTCGACACCTGGACTTTATAGCCCAATATTCTACCGATATACGGTACGTAAAAGGACAGGAAAACGTTGTAGCTAACGCTTTATCTCGCGCAACAATTGCTTCTGTAAATTCCACTCCACTAAGTATGGAATCAATAGCACAAGAGTAATTAACCGATACCACGCTCCCAGTTATAATGGACAAAGCTTCACTGAAGCTGAAAGAAATGCCGATACCATTCGGAACAACAACTTTCTATTGCGATGTTTCACAAAAACACCCTCGCCCTTATATTTCACCCAACCTCAGATGACAAGTTTTCCAGCACTTCCACAATTTGTCCCACCCAGGAAAACGTGCCACCATGAAATTAATAGCGGAACGTTTTGTTTGGCCAAATATGAATCCAAACATCTGTAGTTGGACCAAAACTTGCATTCCTTGCCAAAAAAACAAAGTTCACAGGCACACAAAATCACCTTCAGGAACTTTCAGTGTACCAGACGCTAGGTTTACTCATGTGCATATCGACTTGGTTGGACCCTTGCCCACTTCAAAAGGACATACACATCCTTACTATAGTCGATAGATTCAGCAGATGGCCGACAGCAATACCAGTGAAAGACATATCAGCCGCAACAATAGCCAGAGCGATTTTACAAGATTGGATAGCAATTTTCGGAGTGCCTTCCGTGATTACAACAGACAGGGGCTCACAGTTCCAATCAACTCTTTTCACTGAATTCAACCATTTGTTGGGAACAAAGCACACTAAGACTACTGCCTATCATCCTTGTGCAAACGGTATGGCGGAACGATTGCATAGACAATTAAAAGCATCTTTGGCTATGAATGAAAACAAATCAGACTGGTCAGACAACTTGCCACTCATTCTATTAGCAATTCGCAACACTGTGAAGGAAGATTTGCAGAGCACACCTGCAGAATTAGTTTTCGGATCAACACTGATTTTACCAGGATAATTCTGCGAAAACAATACAGACATTTCCCCAACGACAACTTTTGTGACGTACTTAAAACACAAAATGTCACAATTAAAATTTACTCCAACCAAAAAGCCAGACACAAACATTTTCATTCCAAGCGATATTTACACATGTAAATAAGTTTTTATCAGAAACGACGCAGTTAAAAAACCACTATGTCCAAATTATTCCGAACCTTATTTAGTTCTCGACAGGAGTAAAAAGTATTTTACTATTTTAAAAAGAGAAAAAAAAGACACTATAGCAATAGACGAACAATTACACATTTCTCCTACTCCAATACAAGAACATACACACTCAGAAACGGACAAAGAAATTACAAAAAAACGACACACCACAAACAACAAAAAAAACTGGTCGAAAAGTTCATTGGCCAAAACATTTCAAACAATATATAACTTATTAAAAAAAAATATATATATACATAAAAAACAAAAGCGAAATACGTTCCTCTTGTATATATATATTTTTTTTCTCCCCAGGAGGGGGAGTCTCGTTCGAACGTTTTCCCTCACATATACACACCCACATGTACGCACGCACATACGCACACACACACGCATATACACATCCTCATACACACACTCACATTCATGCGCATACACACACACGCTAACGTGCACACACACACACACGAGCCATGACGTCACTTCCTTTAAAGTGAAAGCCAGACATGCACACCCAGAACACTAACTCCAGTATAAAAGCCAACAAAACCTGTTAACTCCTCTTTTTCGTCTGGACCAGCATTCGAGCTGCTTAGTCGACGAACCGACCACACATTCTAACGTCACTTTCCCTGCTACTGTGACGTGGCGCAAGCACACTTTATATGCTTTCTCTCTCCATGAACTGGATTGACTTTTCTCACTCTATCTCCCCTTTGCTTTGGCACATCAACACAGACATGTGCGCGACGTTCTACTGAGCTTAACCCTTTCTTTCTACAGACGGCTTGCCACTTCGCGTTTCTCTATTGCATTCCCCCTTTCCTTCTACGTGCGTAGTCGTCAACGGCTGAATGAACACGTGTACACCGAAGACTTTCATTTCTCAACAGAAAATAAACGACATGTTTATTTTATTCCAGCATTTGAATTCTTTGTTTCCTTCATTCAATTCGTTTCATTATTTTTTTCTTGTAGCGAGTTAGGGTATTTTATACCCTGGTCCGCAACAACGTATGCACAAGTTTGGAAGTTTGGACAACAGTGTCAAACTTACCCATTATTGGTGTGATGGGCAGAAGAAATAACACTCAAGTTATTGAAAAAGTAATTCAATGCTTCTTGAAAATACTTACATTAATCGACAAAAAGAAAGAAAAAATTGTTCTTTTTAAATAAGAAAAACAGAATATAAACATGCTTAGTCACGCAGACGCACATGTGTTTGTTTTAAATATATTGAAAAATGAATCAATCATACATCGATAATGTAAAAAAAAAATCTGTAAAGAAAAAGCAGGAAGAAAAACAACAAATGAATTCAATTTTTTTTTTTTTAAATAAAAAAACAGGATGAATGAAATACTTATCAATAAGAATAAATAATTGAATGCTTCTTGGAAATATTAAAGTATGGCACTGGAATAATGAAATTAGATTTGGTATAATCCAGAAGTTCTTCCGTAAAACAGCCTTGGCCAAATTCAGAATCAAAATACTTTTTAAAAAATAGATTTTTATTATAGGATGAAAATAAAAGGAGACACGAGGACGAATACAACAGCATGCAAGAAAGAACAAACACGGACACCAGTGATAACGTTTTAAAGTTAATTTTATTATAAAAATTAAACTATGGTGGGGGAGTGAGATAAAACAAAAATAAAAAAACAAATTACGAGGGTATGGAGGGGTACGAGGGGTGTGCAATAAGTAATGCCCCTGACCCACTTCCCATAGCAGTAGAGCAACAAAACTTGGCACAGTTATTAGGCTTTCTCTACATAGGAACCACCCAGAGTTATGCATTTCTCCCATTGTTTGATGCAGCTCTGGAGACCGTTTTTGTAGAACACCTCAGGTTGGCCCTCCAACCAAGACGTGACTTCAGAAATCAAGGCTGCATCATCTGGGAAACGCTTTCCTTTCAAAAACAACTTCATGGCTGGTAAAGGGTGAAAATCAGAGGGTGCAAGGTCAGGAGAGTAGAGAGGATGAGGAAGGATTTCATAACCACACGCCCGTGCTTCTGATCTGGCAACATGCAAGTTGTGAACCGCAGCGTTGTCCTGCAGGAGGAGTGTACCTTTGCTGATCTTGCTCCGCCTCTGGATTTTGATAGCTTCCCTTAATTTCCTCAAAAATGAAGCATATTAGGCTCCTGTAATTGTGGTACCCTTTGCCAGGAAATCTGTCTTCACTGCTCTGTCCTGGTCCCAGAAGACCAGGAGCATGCCCTTGCCAGCAGAGGGCTGCACCCTTGCCTTCTTTGGAGGTGGTGAGTCCAAGTGCTTCCACTACATTGACTGGAGTTTGGTCTCTGGATCATAGTGATGGACTCAGGTTTCATCCTGTGTAATCAGTTTTTTGAAAAATTTTGACTCATTTTCTTGGCACATCTCCAAATTCATCCTTGAGCACTCGACGCGTTCTCGCTTCTGGAATGGTGTGAGAAACCTGGGAATCCATCTGGTAGACATCTTATGCACGAATGATAGTTTCCACAGACCCTGTACTAATCTTGACATCTTGGGCTATTTGGCGAATAATGCAGAGAGGACTTACAGTTTTTCTTTTTCTACGTGAAGTTTAACGACCATTTTATTCACTTCGGACGACCGTTCGTAACATGCAATATATTCCTTATGTATCATTCGTCCATTGTGTCGGTTATTCTCCACTATATATCTTTTGGTGTACCGTGTTCCTTGCCATTTTATGGTCAGCATTAGCTCATTTATTTCGCTGTTGAGATGGAGTTTCTCCTTGGCATTATCTCCTTTCTTTCACTGTTGATGGGGGGGGGGGGTCTACATTATCTGTTTCGACGACATCAGTTCGGTTGCCTTTCTATGTTTTGGGGTGGAAATTTTTCCACGTCCGCTCGGCATGACGATGTGTTCCTGCGGGGTTGACCGAGTGTGTTTTTACCACAAAAATGTTTCTTTCCCCTCTCGCTCTCTCTTTTCAGACTTTTCTTACCCTCCTCTTTTTTCTTGGTTCGCTTAGTAACTAGCAAGGGTCAGAAAGCGTGTCATTGACCAGGTGACCCGGTCACCTCGCTTGCTAATTCACCCACCGAACCTCCTTCTCACCTCTCTCTTTCTTCTATATTCTCTCTCTCGTTAGATTTGGCCTCTCTTTCTCTCTCTCTTTTCTTTTTTGCATTGGCCCCAATCAAACAACAAAAAAAAGATAAATTTTTCGTTGGCTTAAAATTAAATTTTAAAATTTTCTTAAGACCCAATCCAATTTAAGGATTATGTCACAATATATAGTTGAGAGAGAAAAAAATTTCTTTACTTCTTTATTACGAGTGTACATCCATAAAAATGATGGAAAAATTTTCTCCAGTTTTTACACTAATATTCATATAAAATGATGTCTCAATCAGTGAAGTTAAGAAATAAAAGCATCTCAAACTGGATAGTTTAAAAACAAAATGTGTCACTTGGTATAAAAAGGAACAAGAAATATAATCTCCATATAGAATATTTTGATTGCAGAAATTCCCCTCTGAACTAAAGTACTGTAGGTTTGCACCAACAGATGTCACATACAAATTCAATACATCTACCCTGATAGCCACTATCTTAAGTAGCTTATGACCGTCATTTCTGCCATATTTACTTGTGATAATAAAATGCTACATTACATCTGATGAGCAACACTATTACAATCGCCACATCTATAGAGAAAGAAGTTCCTCTTTTTCTCTCAATATTTAGTGCTCCCACCACTACCAGTTGAGACTGGGTCAAATTCTATATTTTCTATGATATTGTGCTTGCACCGTCATATTGTGCTTGCACCGTCATTAACTGTTTTTTTTATATGCATACACATAACATTACAAGTTGATTTTTTCTTTTTAGATAATCGTTAATTTATCAGCTTGCATGAAAAGAGCTATTAAAAGAGGCTTAAAACCGTTTGAATTATGCAAATACCATCAGTAGTTCAAAAGTTATGAGAATTTTATGTACCAAAATTTAGGCTTTTCCATGGACAATTTTCTTTAGAAAAAGTGGGCTAAATTACGAACCTCAACATTTCAAGAAATTCGGTAATTTCACCACCATTTATTTATTTTTCAAGCTATTTTCATGAAACTTGGCACTCTTATGTAAATTGATTATAAATTCAGATGTACAAATTTCAATTTTTTTTTAAACTGACGCATGGTTTTATACAATGGGTGTCTATTTATGAACAAAACTAAGTATTATAGTCGTATTTAAATATAGCTTTATTGAGAGTAGGCATTTTCCTGCCTCCTCACCAAAGGAGAGCTTAATCTTGGGTGTAGCCATTGAATGCCTAAAGAGCATTCATGGCCGATATTTACTACATAAATCGGAAAAAATTTTTCATATATATTTTGGATTTCCATAAAAGATGGAAATTCCCATAGTCAACCAGAACTTATGCATTTTGGGACTAGTCCAATTTTCAATTTTGTAAATCCTCTCTATCTGGCCCAAAATATACCCCTATTTTCTGAGACGCAACCATAAATCGTACTCTACATGAATCCTTGATGTAGCTTGCACAGTACCAGAATATATATATTTTTTTTTACAAGGTGGTCACCACATATCAAGGCCCGAAAGCCACTCGGGGATAAGAGTTATTGCGTGTACAGTACGTTAATGTTGAGATTTGATAAAGTGTCTACTTAAGGGGGCGGTTTATCAGGAATTTGTTTATGTTGGACTTGAAGACATCCAAGTTGTAGTCAGGTGGGAAACAGGCAGACGGAACAGAATTCCACAGGCGTGCACTTCTAAGAAAGAAGCTTTGTTCATAGAATCTATGTTTTGGTTTTGGCACAGATAAAGAGTGGTGAAAATTTTTGATAGTGGTTTCAGCTATATAGGTGTTTTTCGTGAAAGATCGGAGAGAGGAAACCAGGGATTGGAGCTCAGACGAGTACCTGCCATGGAAGTAACAATAAAACAAAGACAGTCTTGCAACATCTCTCCTGTGGGAGAGAGGTTGCAGGGAAGAGAAAAGGGCACCCCCTCCCACTAAGCTTATTTTGTACTCTGTCAAGGCAGGATAGGCTGCTTTTAGCTCCTGCCCAGATGTGGCAAGAGTACTCCATCCTTGGACGTATTTGGCTTTTATATAAGTAGAGAATGCATCAGCAATGAGATATCTTCTGAAGCGGTAGAAGGATCCTACCATTTTTCCAGCGTCCTTGGCAATCGATTTGATATATGTGTGCCATTTCAGGTCAGGAGTAAAGGTCAAGCCAAGAAGCTTATCAAAGCATGGAGCTTCCCCTAGTCGAGAGCCATCTATTTCAATTGATGCCAGATGGGGATCAGAGCATTGATGATGTAAAGATAGGAGCTTGGTTTTAGATGCATTAAAAGTAACCAGCTACCTCTTCCCCCCCCCTGTACCACGCACTCAAGATCAGAGGAGAGAGAATCAGAGAGAACTTTGTCATTTACGGCATTTGATATGTTGTAATAGATGGTTGTGTCATCAGCATAGATGTCAACGAATGATTTAAGTATGTGTTTTGGGAGATTATTGACGTAGATCAAGAAGAGAATTGGGCCTAGCATGGAACCCTGAGGGACTCCAACATTAATACTGAGGGCCTCTGATTTCTGCCCATCAACTACTACTCTTCTGAGCTTAGAGAGAAATGATTTAATGATTGAGAAAACATTTCCAGTTATACTGTAGCTGGAAATCTTGTGAAGTAGGCCCTTATGTCATACTTTATCGAAGGCTTTTGATATGTCAAGAGCAATTGCCCTAGAGAAGAAGCTTTTGTCAAGAGATTTACTAATCCTATGAGATATAACCATTAGCACATCTACTGTAGATCTAGTAGAACGGAAACCATATTGTATGTCACTAAGGTTATTTCTGCTGAGGTGGTTGACTACTAATCTATTTAATATAGATTCCAGCAACTTACTCATGACACACAGGAGACGTATTGGTCTGTACTGTGAGGAGGAGGACGACATCACCTGAGTTCTTAAATACAGGGCATACTGATGAGGTTTTCCAGGATGTTGGAAAGCACCTCTCTTTAAGGCAACGCTTAAAAAGTTTTGTAAGTATGGGGGCAAGTTCTGGTTGAAGCTTTTTCAGCACTATAATTGGAATGCCGTCAGCACCAGTTGCTTTACTGGAATCAAGGTTCTTGATTAGCTTAGCGACCTCACGCACAGATATTTGTATGTTGCATAGCGTGTTGTCTATTATAGGAGGAAATACGGGGAGTTGATGGCTTTCGTTGTGTAAAGTAGAATTAGCTGCAAAGTTCTTGGCAAATAGTTTGGCCTTGTTTGATGCTGACGAAATGACCTCAGGTCCATTTATGATGGTTGGGATAGAACGCACACTTCTGAAGACTTATTGCATTTAGTTTTTATCTTAACTGATACAACCAAGTGGTCGGAAGATCCCAGAGGGAACAGAATGGAACATGAACATAGTTCAGGGGAAGTTGTGAGAAAAAGGTCTAGAAGGCTAGTGTGCTGACCGGAAGTATCGGGCACACGGGCGGGTTCATGAACAATCTGGGTGAGGTCATAGGCAATGGCGAAATCATAACAGAACCTCCCCTCATCATCTGTCTTGTTCGAGTGGGTTAGCCATTCAACATTGTGGACATTGAAGTCACCACAA
Source organism: Euprymna scolopes (assembly GCF_053919585.1). Taxonomy (NCBI): domain Eukaryota; kingdom Metazoa; phylum Mollusca; class Cephalopoda; order Sepiida; family Sepiolidae; genus Euprymna; species Euprymna scolopes. The sequence continues at coordinate 66,099,117 of NC_136509.1, forward strand.
ATGTGGATGTTAGCCAAAGGATGAGCAAACAGGATGTGGTAAATTTTCTCACATATGTTCTTAAAGATAGTAACTCTGATGTTTATGGGGGCGATAGAGGGCAAATATAAATGCAGTGGTGTAAGCAAGTGCAACCCGGAAGCACATATAAGGTAAATTAGGGTCTTCACTGGAGATATCCCTACCACATGGGAAGCCATCTTTACTGTAGGCATATACTCCATGCCCATAGCGATCTTGGGGGTCAGATTTAGATGTTAAGTTAGAGTATCCTTTAATTATGAATTCATCTAGGGAAGTGGTCGGCCCTATTCCAGTTTCACTTAGAAAGAATATGTCCGGTTTCATCTCTTGTAATTGGGTTTCAAGCTCTGGAAGATTGGAACGTAGACCCCTGATGTTGGAGAAGGAGACATGATAGTAGGGGTCTACGTTGAAGGACAGGGTACTAGGTTTATTTGTGATTTAAATTTTCTGCAAATAAGTAGCTTTCCTGATATTACGCAATGTCATTTCTTATGTTATCCCTGGTGGCCATCTTGGTATGCGTGAGCACGCAAACGTAACCCGAGAAACTATGCGCAAACGCACACACCAAGGTAGCCACCAGCAATAATATAAACAATGACACTGCTTAATATCCGGAAAGCTACTTAATTGCAGAAAATTTAAATGGGATATTCGTTTTCAGCATACCTGAAAACTTTAAAAGGTAGTCATTTAAAGAAAAATGTTAAGTTAAAAATTTACAAAATGCATCACAATTAAATTCTTTATCGAACCACCTAATTATTGTTATAATTATCATTATTATTTATATATCCTCAGTTAAAAAAAAAAAAAAACGGGTGTGTGTTACAGATTTGAAAAAATGGTCTTGACAATGAGTTACAAATAAATTCAAGTTTCACAATATATTTTATTTGTTAGGTGAAAGTACAGAATAGTTAACAAAATACCCTTCCTTCCCCATGTTAAGAATGGGTTTCTAAATAATAATGTATTATTTCAGCATGGTAGCATAAGTGCACAAGTACCTTTTATTGTTATATATTATATTATTTTACCACTAAAAAAACAAAAAAAGAATTCTACCTTAAGTACAAGTAAGAAATTATAAATTATAAATACAATGATAACAGAAACGCGTGTAATTCGTACATTTTCTTGTTTTTAACGCTTTTAGTACATGTGTACTAAAAGCGTTAAAAACAACAAAATAGTATTGTTTGGAAATCAAATTTGAAAAAGTTGAAAATAAGTTTTTTAAATTGACAAACTCAGAATAAAAAATGAAACTGATTTTTACTGCTTTCGTTTTTCTACAAATTTTTAAGAGAATACAAATGAAACTTTTTAAAATTTGTAAGAGAATACAAATGAAACTCGTTAATGCGCTGACTTTAGTCAGCTGAGCGCTGGTCAGCACATTAGTGCATAGTGAGCCGTTTTTCCCCCTTTAAGTGGATTTGAATTTCTATAAAAGATAACATTTTGAAGGAATTTCTGCACAGTTATCAAATATTTACATATTATACATGAAAATAATTCTGAAACTATTATCTATATGAAAATGGATGGTATATGCTGATTTATCTATCAATTTTGAAATATTCTTTGTCAACTTTGCTCGGTCGTAACTTTGATTTATATTATTACGACTACAGGAAGCAAAGTTCAATAGAGATAAACTTCTATATTTATATAGCCTGTAAAATTTAAGCCATATCCAATCAAATTTGACTCCGCGCATATGTATTCAAATGTAACGCATGAAATGTAAACATTGAGAAAAAAACAGTTTCCCTTTTTGGTGTCCATTTTTTACCGTTTTTTCATTTTTAACTTGGAGCATAAAAACATTGAACGCATAAAAGAAGAATACATTAACATCATTGGAATGTTTATTCTATTCTCTTTCCATCAATGTAATTCTTTTAAAAATTGATCCACAAATGAAAAAGATATGACTTGTTGAAGCACATTAGGTATGTAATATTGCCAATGTCCATGAAAATACAACATACGCTTATAATGCTAATAACATATTCTTTCCATTTTTTTGATTCACAAAAAAAAGTCTCCCTTGTTTGATTCCATCCATTGTGATTGGCTAAGCTCTGACCATTCTTATATTCGGGATTAATGGTATTCACATCAATAAACCAACGCTAACCTACCATTCAAATATAGCATTGCAATGATACCTATTCTTCCTACTGACTACATCGTTGCGCTCTTTTTCTTAGATTATGTCAACAAAACACACCAGACCTATAATACACAAATAAAATACATCGGTACTTTCCATTTTTATGTAATTTTTTGTTTTTACTATTTAAAATTATTACTACACGGCAAAATTTCGGTAGATGATGAATACACGACCATATGGACACAGAAAAACGTCACCCTCAGAGAAGTAGATTTGTTCACACTACATCTTTATGTATAGAAAATTAATTGTCGCCACAAAATCTAATTGCGATTTTCATAATCACTGTACTCAGAAAAGTTGTCAATTTAAAGAAATTTGTAGAGGCAGACCTAATGTAACAAATATGTTTAAAACAAAACAAAAAAACAGTATTAAAAGAAAAGTAAATAATCAAAAATAGTAAAACTTATTAATTTATGTAGATAGTTTTTTGGTCAATTTTGTAATAAGGTCCAGTCGCTCAGTATAGGCTGACACTAATTCCTTCTTATAAAAAATAAATTTTGTCTGGGGGGGGGGGTCCATTTAAACAAACTGAGCCACAGCAACGCATGTTCAGGTATGGCTAGTTGAAAATAAAAATCAAATTCATCCAATATTTTTTAATGATTTGTCAGTTTAGCAAAAAGTTCTTTATTATTTAAATAGGTGGGCAAAAAAATACTTGATACTTTTCCAAATGTCACGTTTTCTGTTAGAGTGACGTCACTAGTTTTAAATAAACTTTTTTTTTTTGTCTTAATTCTTGCAAAGTTTCACACCCTCATTTACCCAAGTTTGCAAATTTAAAAGTAATTTGATTTTCAAAATCTAAACACTAACAGTTTCGAAAACCAATAATTATGAACCACTGACCATTAACAAGAGTATCAAACACATTTTAAACACACTCCCTTAATCCTAGGTAAGAGTGACAAACCTAAAAACCTTCTTTAAACTTAATAACACTAAGTCCGAATGGCAAGCTCCACACCCAACAAAATCCCTCTATAAGTGTGGCTACCGTAATATGATGGCCTAGCGACGACTATAATTTAGTCTGGAGACGTCATGAACATCGGTCTGTTGAAATTTGGTCACGTGTCTCATGACTAAACCGGAAGTTGGTTTAAAGTTTTGGAGGGTTAAATAAATTTAAACATGCCGTCGAGATGTATAGTTCCAAAATACCGAGGTAACTACGAAAATGGACCAAAAGTTACCATGTTTTCATTTCCCCCCAAAAAGGAAATAATTTACCAGTGGATTAATGCAATAAAAAGAAAGGATTTTACTCCATCTAAATATAGCAGAGTAAGTGTTAAAATGTTTGAGATATTTAAAAAAAAAAAAAATGCGCCTTTTTTTATTTTTATTTATTTATTTTTTTAGAACATATTTTAAAATAAAAATGAAAGTATGTATATAAAAAATGAATTTTACATGTAATTTAAGTTATGTGCTGAAATAATAAATTATTTAGAAACTTATTTAAAATGGGGAGTATGGTGAAAATATTATGTACTTTCACCTAACAAATTAATAAAAGCGATATCGTAAAAACGGAATTCCTTGTTTAAATAATTCTAAATAAGAAAAATCATTTATCTTTTTAGTTCAACTATTTTACTGTGCAATATTTATATCAGCGTGAAATAGATTAAACTTTTTTTTAAACTTATTATGACTTTTTTTTTAAAGTTTTTTTTTAAGTTTATGAAGTTTATTAATAATTATTTGTGGTAAATGTCGTGGCCCTGTAGGTGTTAGAATTTTGGAGAATATACTTCCAAAATAAACTATTAAAATTGTTTAAAAAAATAATAGAAATATTATTTTTTATTTAAAAAAAAAGTGTTTACAAAATGCCGGAAATAAAAAATAATATTTCTATTATTTTTTAAACAATTTTAATAGTTTATTTTGGAAGTATATTCCATAAAGAAAATAAACAACCCACTGTAAGCGGAGAAATTATGAGTTTTGTATATGTTATTCGCAGTTTTGTGTTAGGGTTATCAAAAATTCTGATTAAAATTACGGCAAACGAGTAGTTTCCCAGATATGAAGAAATGTTAGTTTTAAAAAAATGGGGGATCACTTTTCTATAAAAATTTAACGTAAAATGAGCACCCATCATTTTTTTTAAGGGCGCTTTCTTTTTAACAAATAAAAGCGAAGAAAAATGAGTATGGCCACCTTTATGTTGGGAGTTGGGAGTCAACGTACAATGAACACAGTTTAACGTAAAATGAGCACCCTCTTTCAAAAAGTGTAAACAGAATTTGTGTCAGGGAGAGGGGGTCAACTTTAGGTGCTCATTTTACGTTTAGTTGTGTTCATTCCTACATCAAAGAGGCACTTCGCCTTGATTGAGGCGAAAATGTAATTTAAAAAAAAATTGTTCGTAGCCTAAGTTAAAATAAAAAAAAACATTGGCCATAAAGTGAGTGGTCGTTTTAGGTTAAATTATCCCCCCCCCTTCTTTTTTTAACTAACATTTCTTTATATCTTGGAAACTACTAACTTGCTATAATTTTAAACATTATTTTCGTTTTCGGCACCCCCGAAAACTTAGAAAAGTGTTAATTTAAAAGGATTTTATGAGGTTGGACTAATTCTGCAGATTTACCTTATTTTTTTATTTTATCGTTTTTTTTGTCACATAAGGACATGAAAAGACAATTAGTGTTAAATTAAAAAAATCCCTATCTTAAGGATGGTGTTATTCCTCGAATATTACCAAACTATCCCTCCTATTTATCGTCATCAACCACTTTTAGAGAGTTTCCTAACGCAAAGAAAATGCGTTTAGAAAATTCTGCTCTTAAGCATGCATTATGTGAAAGTGTTACTGACGAGTTAGAATTACAGAAACATAAAACTTTCCATAATATTGAGGATTTAGAAAAAAAATTAACGTTTATAGATAAAAATTACTGGACTTCTATTAGGCAAGACAATACCACCATTATATATCATATAAAGAGATGCCCATGCCCAAAAATAAAAATGTCTATGGTGATTGAACCGGACTTGGCCGTTAGAGTATTCTGTAGTGATGTGGAAATGAGTGCTATAGGGGAGTATAGAATTCCTAAACATGTAACAGAGGAAAATACTCTGCAGATTTTGATGGAAAACTTGAAAAAAAATGGACATCGAAGAACAGGAAATGAAAACTTCTAATATGTTCTTTATTAAAATTAATCTTATCATTTTTGCTATTAGTGCAAGATGAATCATTTAAATATTTTAATGCCATTAAGTTCATATATGAACAAATTAACATAATGAATAAGGTTAATTATTCGAGTGAAATGATGGTAGTTTCTTCCTTATTATATAACTGCTCCCTTAGAAGGTACAGACTGTTAAGAGACACTAAAAATGTAATTTTACCATGCTATTCAACCATTCGAAGATTAACCTTATCAACTTCTATGAATCCTGTCATTGAATAACACGATAACAATTTTCTCATGTATATTAAAAGTAAGTTCAAGTTACTAATACAGAATGACATCACAGTATCTTTACTTGTTGATGAAATACATCTGAAACCTTATCTTGATTATAAAGGTGGTAATATTGTTGGCTTAGCTAACAACAGCAATGAACCTGCCACAAGTGCATTTGCATTTATGCTTAGCAGTGTATTCTCACAATATAAGGATGTTGTGCATGTTATGCCAACTAAATGTCTTCTAGGTGAGAACTTATTTGACATAATTAAACGTGTAATAATTGGCTTAGAAGATATAGGGTTTAAGGTATTATCTGTTATAACAGATAATAATGCAATAAATAAAAAAGCTATGTCTTTCTTTTGTAGCCCATCAAAGCTTTCAACTGTCTATCCCCATCTAGTTAGCCCTCTTTTCTTCTTATTCGACTCAGTGCATATATTAAAATGCATTAGAAACAATTGGCTTGGCCAAAAAGATGAACGTAAATGCATGATGTTCCCAAAGTTTTGTTATAATGGAAATCATGAATTAGATAACATCCAAAGTGCTCCATTTTCTAGTTTACATAAACTTTATGCCCTAGAATCTCAATCACTTGTGAACTATTGCTATAAGTTGACTTCAAAAGCTCTTTCTCCAACTACTTTTGAAAGGCAAAATGTTAATTTGATTTTGCAAATTTTCAACGAATATACTATTTAAGTTTTGCTAACCTTAGGAAAACAGGAATGCTTGCCAAATTATGCAGAAATCGCAAAATACATTCAAATATTTTATATTTGTGGACAATACTGAATGTGAAAACACCATATAAAGGTTGTCGACTTCGTAATAAATATGCTAATCCATATACATTAAATAGTGATAATTATAGTTTCCTAAATGTGTTCTGTGACTGGTTAGAAACTTGGAATTGCATTCCTGGAAGAACTGATAAGTTAACAAAGGAAACATATACTGCTTTGCACCATACTACTTATGCAATTTTAGAATTGACTAAATATTGTATAAATGTACTGAACATGGTGTATATATTATCAGAAAAGTTTCAGACTGATAACCTTGAGGCAAGATTTGGCCAGTATCGACAACTTAGTGGAGATCAGTATAATATATCAATACGTCAGGTGTATGAATGTGAAAAAAAACTCAGAATGTTGTCAGTTTTAAAATTAAGCTTACCAATTAATAATCGAACTATTGAATTGAAAAATTTAAAAGAAACTAACTGGGATGAAATGACAAGGGAGCAAGAGTTACATGTTTATAAATTTAATATAGATGTAACAGAAGATGATGTTAATCAATGCAAGGAATTACTTCCTATTATATTATACTTAGCAGGTTATTGCTGTCGTGCAGTTTTCAAAAAACTGAAATGCAATAGCTGCAAATATTTAATATCCAGGAGAGAGGCTGTTGAAGAAATAGCTGAATTAAACAGCTACTTTCAGGGTATTAACAGAGGTTCTCTGCTATACCCAAATGATATAACTAATAATTTTGTCTTATATAATTATATAGTTATAAACAAGCTTACAAAATGCGATTCTTTTTTATATTCGATTCATCAGAGAAAATTTAGCCCTGTACATAACTTTAAATATTTTGGCTGATCAAAATCGATTATTTCATGTTGACTCTTGTGATGAGGGTCACACTATTCAGCAAATTGAAAAAATGCTGATATGGAGTTCATCGAATTCCCTTATAAACAATTTTTGTCGCAAAGAGAATGACAATATTAGTAAAAAAAAAAATATCAGAAAAAGAAAAATTCAAACTTTTAATTAAATTCTACAACAGATTTTTGAAAAGTTTTAATATTCAATGTTTAAAATATTTCTGCCTTAGTAACTTTGTTTATACTAACATTTGTTTGAATTTAATTTTTAACTTATTGTTTGTTATTCAGTTAAACTAATTGTTCGTTATTCAGTTAAACCAATTTATTGTTCGTTTTTCAGTTAAACTAATTTATCGTTTGTTTTTCAGTTTTGATTTTGAATATATTGTTTTTTTTATTTAAAAATATTTATTGTTCATTTTTATTTATTTCTATTGAATAAACTTCAGTTTCATACAAATCAAATCGTATTGCTTTTCTTTTTAAACTTTTTAACAACTTTTCTCCCTTTCAATTCGTTTTTTTATTATTAATATTTTTATTATTAATATTGGATGAGTTTCAGTACAAAGTATCATGTTTATCTTTTTTAATCCAATTTTGAAGTTTTCTAACGCTTTCTTTAAAAAATGTCTGTTCATTATCGACAGTCTGTGTTCCACTTATTTTGCTTGCTAGGACCTATGGCCATGACGTCATTTTTCAGCTGACAGGCCATCTATGACGATGGTCATGCTATTAGCCACACAAATGCATCTAAAAAAACAAACAGAAAAAGATCTTTCCTTCAAGAAAAATGCATGTGATTTATTTCCCATAAAAATAAATTGATTAATCTCTTTAAAGTTTATGGTTATTTTACATTAAATTTATATGAAACTAAATTCGTTTTGTTCCTGTCAAATCCGTTTTGTTCAAGATGTTCACATATAATTTTCCTTAGCCCATAATTGCATTTCTTATAACCTCCCCAACCTTCCATAATTGCATTCCTTAAAACCACACATAATTGACTAAAAAAAGAAAAATCAAGATTTATCTCCTACAGAAAAAAAATGGTTAACTGCCCTAAAACGCTACAGTGGCCCCAAATAGGGAATGATTTTACATTAAATTCTAAAATAATTTTTGTTTATCTTTCATTAAAGTTTTTCTGGGTGTTCACATGTACTTGCCTAAAAAGGTAGACTCACATATTTAAGAGAAGTGCTCAAATGGTAGGGGTGGGGCGGGGTGAATGAAAAGTGTTAATCTACAATAATATCAAAGAAATATTACAGTATACTCATGTTTAAACGGTTTCAGTTTCTTGTGCATAAAATGTATTACAATTCAACTTTAAGTTCTTCTAACTTCTTTTCTTTTAGTTTGCATTTTTAAGAAATTACAGCATATTTATATGCATTTACTGCATATTATTTGGAAACTATTTATTTCTGGGGACTTTTAGTGGCATATTCTTATTCCTTGCACAAAATACACTTTTCATTGCTTAATCTTGTGTTGTAACAAAGATATAACACTGAAAAAGTAGTTTAAAAATGTGACAAAATGCATATGATCTTAAAGAGGGAAAAATATCCAAACATATAATAGTCATAACTTCCTTAATTTTAATTGGATTTTAAGAATTTAAAAAGATTCTTTCTTAGATCATCAACCTCTATCTATGTATGGCATTATTGAGATATTTTAAGCCATTTCAATTTTTTCATGTGTATTGCTAAGTATTACGTGAGTAAGAGGGACCGCCGACAACTTGTTTATTGATTGGCTGGGATTGTCAGAAGAGAAGATCTGCTCAATAACTCAAAGTTTTCCTTGACCTGGCGATTGGCCCAGAATGCATTACCCCAAAATGCCATACTCCACAGTTCCGGATTAGGGGATTCATCCAGGTGTCCTTGTTGTGGAATTCTAACAGAAGAAATGTCGGCAGTATTGGGGGTATATCAACGAGGTGACAGCTTATCTCAATCCTGAGCATCCTCGCCTGCTGAATGTATTCTACGTTATCCACAACATTGGGCCGTCATGGGACAGGGAAAAACAGATGGTGTTTCTCATGATCCTGGCCGTTGCAAGAATGGTGGTGTGTGGATGTCGCTTTTGAATGAGAATCAGATGGTTGAATCTTTTGCTGATCAGGATCTGATCATGTTCTTCAATCATCAATTAAAGATCAAGATCAGATGTGATAGAAAAAGATTACAATCCACAGTATGATTCCCTGCTTCTTGTGATGTTTTGATATTTGCTTGCAAACAAAATGTAATTATTTCTCTTTATAAATGTACAATTTTTGTGTGTCAGCTTTTTGAAAGGAATTTTATATGAACAGTCAAAGTTGTTTTCGGTGTCATTTTTGTATATTTTTCTGAGAGTTAATGCAATGTTTAGGTTGGTTTGTTCAAATAATTATTACTTCCATGTTCATTTACCACAAGATGATATAACATTTGTAAGGAGTTCTGTTCAAAGATTCTATTTTCAGATATACTGTGAAATTTTGTTTTTGGGGTCAATAGCACGCAAGACAATTGGAGAAAGAAATGGTTTGAAAGCAAATTTTCCAATTTCCAAGAAAGTTTGAAGAGTTCAAATTCAGTGATTAACTGTGTTCCAAAAATAAATTTGGTATCATTCTTTGTTTTTCAAAGATATAGGTACCTACATAGATTTTAGATATGATAAAAATAAAAATTTTTTAATGAGATAACCAATAATAAATCACCAAAAGCATAAAAAATATTTGTATGCATATCCAAGATGGCTTCTTCAGTTGGTCGTCCCGTATTTACAACTGGAGAAGTACATGGTTTAAAAATGAAAGTTACTGGGTTTTAATCCATAAACACTCAAACAATAACTGATGAACAGTTTAACAGGATGCAAGAATGAATAAATAAATAAAATAAAAAATTCTGATAAATACATTTACCTACTCAGCAATTAGAAGTTTTTGGAAAATAAATTTTAATACAAAGAATATCAAATATTTACATGAAACAATTTAAAAAAATAAAATTATATCCTCATTATACATCCAAAATATTTTTTATAATTTTACTCCACAAATTCATTTTGGAAAAGAAAAATATCATTTCATATCTATCTTTTGCACCATTATATCCCAAGCAACAACTTTTTCACCTGGTAAATATACAATTTCTTTGTAGCCTTTTGATGCTAGAAATTTCTTAAGAGCTTTTTTGCCAGGCCCATGAAGGATTTCAACACTCATAACTTTTATGTCGACTTTATCAAATGGAATTGTTTTTAAAACATCAAGTTCGTTTCCCTCGACATCTAAGCTAAAATAGTCGACCGTCGTCCGATTCATGGCTAGCAACATGGAATATAAAGGAAAACACTGAGTCCAAGCAAGATGCACTTTCCGATGATTTTCCTTGGCCCAGTCAAAGTCTTTCTTGCTTTTAAATACTCGGCCCATGTTGGTATCCAAGTTAAATTTGACCTGAAGAAAAAACAAAAAACACTAAATGAAATAAATAATTTGCAAAGATCAACTGTAAAAAATATATAGTTAAGTTAGTTGCAGTGGCGGCTCGTGCCTGGTGCTGTAGAACTGCAGCACCCCCAAGTCATTTCTACACATTATTATCGATACACATTAAAAAGAATACGTTTATTTTTTTTCTTTCTATGTGATAATATATCATTTTATATATATATATATATATATATATATATATATATATATATATATATATATATATATATATAATCCTGAAGCTTATGTCGATAATTGTCCCCATACTCATATAAGCATAAAAGCAAAACTTTGCTTCGAGCTGCGAAATTCACAGTTACACATTCTTAGTGAAGTTTGCTTGTGCGCATGCCCGATCTAGACGGCAAATATGAGCCAATTTGGAACTGTAGTTTTCGCAGTTCCAAACGCTCGTGCAATGCGGTGTTTGCGCGTTTTCGCTTATTTGTTTTTTTAAGAGGCTTATTTACAAATGTTTCCTTTTTATTATTATTAAAAAGTGTAACGTGTTCTTGTAAATAAAATCTCTACCTTAAAAAACAATCCCACACTTTTAAATGCGATTTTAAGCAGACAAAAATATACAATATGCCAAACTTTTTTTTTTTTAATTAAAAGTGTTCGGGCTTTTAGCCTTGAAGTTACTAACGCGACTAATGTTATTATTTTTTTTTATTTACCTATATGGCTTTTTTTTTTTTTTTTTTTTTAAGTAGTTTGAAATCTATTTATTTTGTAGTAGTTTAACTTTACAGAATAAAAAATATTTACATTTTTTTCTATAGAAAAACGATCTAGACGGCCGATATGAGCCAATTTGGAACTGTAGTTTTCGCAGTTCCAAACACTCGTAAAATGCTGTGTTTGTGCGTTTTCTCTGATTTTTTTTTTAAGAGGCTTGTTTACAAATGTTTTCTTTTTATGATTATTATTATTATTAAAAAGTGTAACGTATTCTTGTAAATAAAATCTCCACCTTAAAAAATATTCCCACACTTTAAAATGCGATTTAAGCAGACAAAAATATACAATATGCCAAACTTTTTTTTATTAAAAGTGTTTGGGCTACCAACGCGACTAATGTTATTTTTGTTTTTTACCTATATGGCTTATTTTGTTTGTGTTTTTAAGTAGTTTGAAATCTATTTACTTTGTAATAGTTAAACTTTACAGAATAAAAAAAAAAATTTACATTTTTTTTTCTGTAGAAAAGCGAAGAAAATTTTATTTTAAAATACATTTTAGTTAGAAATGTTTTTACCTTATATATATATATATATATATATATATATATATATATATATATGTATATATAAATATATATATATACATATATAAATATATATATATACATATATATATATATGTGTATATAAATATATATATACATATATATATATGCACATAAATATATATATACATATATATATATGCACATAAATATATATATGCATATATATATACACAAATATATATATGCATATATATATACACACAAATATATATATGCATATATATATACACACACACACACATATATATACACACACATATATATACACACATATATACACACACATATATACATATATATACACACACACATATATACACACGCACATATATACACACACACCCCCACATTATATATATACATACACACCCACATTATATATACACACACACACACATTATATATATATATACACACACACACTATACATATATATAAGCTTTAGCATTTATTTACCTTCCACGAGTACAATGTAAGAAGTTTTACACTTTGAGCAAAGTTTTTTAAATTAAAATGTGCAATAACAAAACGAGTAAGTAAACCCGTTTTATAATAAGCAAATAGTAAATAGCAAAGTTTGTTTTTGTGTTTATATAAAAAGTTGTGAAAAGATTTGTAAATAAAATTATGCATCTTTAAATGTTTTTGTTTGCTCATAGTACAAACATGTAAACTTTTTTATTCTATATTTTATTTACAAAGTTTTGTTATAAACACACATTTTTAAATTTTGAATAAAACTTATCCAATAAAACCATTTTTAAATGGTAAACTCCTAACTTTACCATCGTTTGCAGGCAAGTAAATTTCAAAGATTTTGTTTTTATGAAAAAATAAATTATTAAAAAATTGTAAATAAAATGTATTTAAAAAATGTTTTTCGTTCGTTTGCCTGCAGAAAAGCCCGTAAAATTTTATTTAATCTGTAAAGTTTAAAAGAAATATATTTGTATATTTTTTTATTACTCTATAAAGTGTACACAATTTAAAATAGTGTTTTATTAAAATGTTTTTGCGTATTACCCCTTTTTCGACGACTTATAATGGCAAAGTTAAAAATATTTGTATTAAAAAAAGCAATTTTAATGACAAGCTTATTTTGTTATATGCCTATTTTTAATTAACAACAAGCTTTTTATAAATAAAACCGTTGTTAAATAGTAAAACTTTTTTCGTTAATAAAAATCTGTGACCTGAAAGTTATAAAAGTATGATTCAACTCAGTTAGAACTTCCGGTTCAGTTGAATCGCAAAAAGCGGATCACATAAACATTGTATTCCTTCTACCTTAATTGATATTCTACTAATAGACTACCTAGTACTTACCTTTCCCAACACAGTTGATATAAACAGAATTTAACCATGGCCTCCTTGCAAGAAATAACTTCTGCGACAGTAAGTGAACTTCAACAGATTGAGTTTTCACAGCTGTCTCTCCATGATAAAGTTGAAATTAAGAAAAGAAGCCGTTCAACGCCTGATATTCAAATATCTCAGGCAGACATTAGCAACAACAAAGTGTATATTCGTAGCTTTAATGGTACCGACGGAAAAGTTAGCTTTGCGGCTGTGAACTAAAAAAGGCATTGTTCTGTTTTCCTTGTTTGTTGTTAGGGGGTGATGTAACATGGGTAAAAGATAGTTTCAGAACTATTAGCAAAATGAAAGATAGAAGTGAAAAGCATGAGAAGCACGTTGACAATGTAGTTTCCCTATCAATTTGTGGGACCATAAATATTAAAAGAAAAACTTAGTGAGGCCTACAGACTTTCAATCAATCATCATAACATGAATGTTAAGAAAAACCGTGAAATTTTATCTAAAATAATAGATTGTATTTTTTTTTTTGTGGGAACTTTGAAACTCCCTTACGAGGACATGATGAAACAGATGATTCAGTAAATCCAAGTGTATTTAGAGGATTTTTAAATTTTGCATCTTAATTAGATCCAGATTTAAAGAATCACTTAGAAACCAGTAATGTCTTCAAAGGTGTTTCCAAGACTATTCAGAATGACATACTGGACTGTCTTTTACAAATATATCGTGATGAAATGGGCAGAAATTAGTAAAGCTTCCTTTGTAGCTGTCATGGCTGACGATACAACAGATGTGTCTGAACATACACAAATGATCATTGTTTTATCGTACGTCTTGGATGAAAAAATACTTGAACGCTTTTGGGGATTTTTTATTCCAGAAAACCAAACCGTTGATGGGATATCAAAACGTATTCTACAACAATTGGATATAATCATACAAGGGAATCGCCAGCTCAGACATTTGATGATGCAAATGTCATGAAAGGCAAAAAAGCTGGTGTTCAGGCAACAATAAAAGCAGTTTATAGTAATGCGCATTTCACTCACTGTTATGCGCATCAACTTAATTTAATAATGAGGAATGCAGCAAGCATTACACGAAATGCTAGAATATTTATTTCTAACATTTTGGCTATTCCGACTTTTTTTTTTCTAGATCACCACATTCTCAAAAAGCATCTGGATGTAAGCATTCTACCTCCATCCGCCACAAGGTGGAACTTTATCATACATAGAGTTCATGAAAATGTTCAAGCATTAAAAAACTGTCACTGAAATTCAGTCAACATCATATGTAGATGAGACCGTTGCAGAAGCGACAGGAATTCTGAAATATTTGAACGATGAAAATTTCATATTTTGGTTTGAGCTATTTCATAAAATTATGTCTCATGTTGAAATTATTTCTCGGGAAATTAGCATATATAAAGTCAATGAATACATAACAATGAATACATAACAAATTTCAAAACTGCTATTTTAGAGATAAGAAACACCAATACTGTGAAAATCCTTCACAAACACTCAAGGGCGAAGCTAAAGAACTGTGTGACTATATATCTGTTGATATAACGGACAGATATTCTTCAATTAAACATTTAATACTTGCTAAATTGTTTTACAAGATAAGCTTTGTTAGTTTTAAGAAAAAAACTACCTACAGAAGAGATATCCTTGACAACTGAAGCATATCCCATGATTGACAAAGAAAAGTTTGAAACTGAGCTAGAAATATTTTATAGTAGGTCAGATATCCATGAATATTGTAAAGTAATTGATCTTAAATTTATTTTGGAAAACAATTTAAACGATGTTCTTAGTGAAATCACAAAACTCATAAAAATTATCTTGACAATTCTCATGACTACATCAGAGGTAGAACGTTATTTTTCAACTCTGAAAAGAAAAAAAAACATGGGTTGCGAAAGAGTAAATGAACTTGCAGTGCTTTCAATTGATAAAAAAGTTCTTCAGCAGTCATTCAGAAGTTAAGGAGAAAATTATCAATCTTTTCTCACAAATTAAAACAAGAAAAATGGAGTTTACTTTCAAATGAATTTAATAAGTAAAATATTTAAAATATTTACATCTATTTAGGATTCCTTTAAGTTATTGTATTTTTATACGTGAGCATACGTATAAATTATATTTTTTATGGTTGTTTTATTTTTATACAATATTAAAACAATAGGCATTTTCTTTAAAACAGCACCCCCACTAATCTTAGGCACGAGCCGCCACTGGTTAGTTGTATTTTCAAAATAAAACCCAGAGAGCAATCTGCCTGATATTTGATTCAGACTAAACTAATTCATGTTTGTTTTTTTCCTGATAATACATCAACTGGACAGAAGTAATGTTAAAGTGAATACATTTTATCTTACTGAAGTAAACAGAAGCGTGAGCTTTTAATCATTTCATAAACATTTTGCAATTTTGTCATTTTGTCTGCATACTTCAGCTAGCTGATAACCAATTACATCTGTTAAAATAAACCTTAAATATTTTTTTCTTAACCTAATAGTAGTTAATAAACCAATTATTTGTAATTTCCACAAGTTGTTTCCATTAGATGCTAAAAAGGGTCAATTATTTTGCATGGAATATTTTTAAGTAAATAAGAGGAAATTGTTTAAGAAATCTATATATCTATAAAAGTGAAAGTGTCTGTCTGTGTGTGTACATTTCCCTACGCAATAACTCTGTCAATTTTCAGTCTACAGACTCGAAATTTGATACACAGAGTATTGAGATTTGGGAAAATCTTTGTAATCTGTTTTCGGCCAGAAATTTGGCTGTAAAAAGTTCAACGATTTAACCTTTGAGAACTCTACCAAACTCCTCCGACAATTTTGGGTATAAACAATTGAAATTTTAGATATAGGTTCCTTGAACATGGATCTAACTTAATAACTTGATTTTTGAGCTCAAAATAAATGTTAAGGGGTCATAATAGCGGTCAAAGTTTAAAAAAATTGACCTCTGTGGTCTCTACCAAATTACTCAGATAATTTCTGGTCTAAACATTTGAAATTTTATATAAAGGGTATTCAGAGATAGGGCAATCTTTTTAGTCGGTTTGGATCGAAAATTTGAGCTAGCAATATATAAATGCATGTATGTATGTTTGCAAGTCTGCCTAAAACCTTCGACAGAGGCGACGGATTTTCACAAGATCAGTATTGTTTTGAAGCTCGACCCTTCAGATGACAAATACTGAAAAATTGGCTAAAAACAGTAATTTCTTCCCCCCTCAACTGGGCACTTTTCTACAGGGAAGCGTCACTTTTTTCACTGATATTTTCGAAAGTCATCTCTTTTTGATTGTCTAGCCTTAATTTAAACCTATGTCACTTCTGGTTTGACAGTGGTCATAATAGCAAAGACGTCACGTTTTGCCCTGTTCTTTTCCTCCTTTGCGGTATGGGTTCGAGCCTGCCTTCCTACTATCAATTTTTTGTTTTTTTTTTGTTTTGCTCAACACACCTCCAAACACCCGGGCAATGCTGGGCACCCATGCCAGTTCATAATAAATTTCATCCAGGCCAATTGCAGAGTTGTGATTTTTGTATGGCTTCTTTTAATTCTGGAAGTGTAAAGTATTCATTATAGTTTTCAGTGCTGAGTTAAAGTTTAGTTTCTGTTTTTATTTTGAAATTGTGGAATCCCATGTTATGTTATCAGGGGATGAATTTGCAGAGGCCTCAGTCAGTGTATCAGCAATGTCTTTTATATTTTGACCTCATCATTCTTTTTTTATAAGATGGTTGATTGTAGTAGGTTGGTTTCTTCCAGCAATTTTCCTGACTAGTTTCCAAACTGTGGAGGTTTAGATGGAAGTGATTTTGTTTAAATAGTTTTTGCCAATTATTATTTTTTTTTTTTTTTGCCAATTTTATTATTTTGCAGATCTTGAGCAATTTATATGAGTTTAGGTTCATAGTAATAGGTTCTTTATGGAATTTGCAGCATTTCGTAATTTTATTGCTATTTCGCATTTGTTATTAAACCATGGTAAGTTGTGTTTATTTAATGGGAAGGTTTTTGGTATCGTTTCATTTGCTATTGTGATTAAAATTTCCTTAAAGTGTTTCATTGTATTTAATCTTTTTGGTTTATGAGCAAGTCTTATATTTCACAATGATTTAAATTGTTGCCTATTGGCCTTGTTTATTTTCTAGTAAAATGTTTTGTTATCATCACTGATGGGTTAAATGATTTCTATTAAAATGAGAAAATGACCACTGCCACAAGGATCATTATGGACCTTTCATATATAATCCATGATGTCAATAGTGGAATATAAGCCAGTATACAAGTTGAAATGTGTTGAGGATTTAATATTTAAGATTCCTAGGTTATTGTTATTGATCATTATTTTTTCAGTCCTTATCTTTTCTATTTGTTTTCAAACACCTCTACGGCATATCAACAACTTTTGGGTCATTTAATGCCGAAACATTAATTCTAATGTGCTAAATGTTGATTAGTTGTTTTTGGTCTTGTGGAATCTTTTGTTATATTTTGTTGTACATTTTAATCTCTTTCAGGAATTCATTAATTTTTTCTGTGTCGATTTTGTTAAATATCGACCTTAGACTATCCTCCTGGTAATGCTTTATTCGGGCCTGTTTAAAGTCCAAACAGCCCGTCAGTATATGATGTATTGTGTAGGGCTCTTGACACGTTATGCAAATAAGCACCTCTTTTAGTAGATGTGAGTGAGTGACATGAGTTTGACCTATTCATAGTCTAGTCATTACTAGCTCTTTTTTTCTTGACATCTTTTTTGTATCTCTTATTCTTTTTTGGTTTCTGGCTTTGTTTTTTCTAATTTTTGAGGGTGTAGTATTAATATTTTTTTTAAGTTTGGTCATTCATTTGATTCCAGGTGCATAAATTTTTCTTTTATCTGTCTGGTTGGGAGTGTTGCATTTTCCTACTATTTTTGCATGGGTATTATTTTTCATGTATCCTACTATTGTTTTGGCCTCTGGGTAGGGTATATTTCTTTTGTATTTTATTCCTAAGATTTCTTTTTCTTTTTTCCAGAGTTCCCATATTTTAGAGTAATCAGGTTGATCACCTTGAAAATTTGTGCATTTGATCTCATGGCATTCTTCATTGTGGTTTGATTCTTTTGATCCACATTTGCCAGATGTGGAGTGACCTCTGCAGATGTGTTTGTGATGTCCAAATTTTTGACATTTCAGGGGATCTGGAATTTATATTTATACATATTCTATCCAAGTTTGATTCTTTTTAGGGATTTGTGTTGAATGCGTGTATGTATGCGTTTGTGGATATCTTTTCATTAGTTTTCCTTATAAAAATTCTTTCATGGTTGATAACTCCTTGATTGATTGTTTAGTTTTTTAATTTCTTCAGAGGCATCAAGTGGCAATTCTTTGCTTAGTTTTTTATGTGGACTAATTTTGATATTGAGGTTATGGAAAGTTTTTATTTTCTTCTATTCTCTCACTTTGAATTTTTGTTTGGATTTCTGTTAGTAAATTTCCATCTTTAGCTTTTTACGGTTTCCGATTTTATTTTATTGGGTAGCATTTTTTCAATAAGGAAGAGGATAGTTTTAATATAGGATTTTCTTCCAGTGATTATATTAAATAGAATTTGGGGAATTCTGTTTTCCTCATTTTCCGATTTGGATTTTGGATAGGGCTCATTTAGGTTATTTTATTTTGCTTTATCATGGAATTTATATTCGTTTTTCCTTGCTTGTGCCCCCCACCCACTCAGGAGCCTGGTATTGGAACCTGGCAAGGAGAAAATCCAATCACCTTAACAGGTCAGGGCTACACAAAGCAATATACTCAATCAGATAAGAAATCCTAAGCATCTGTTACCAGATTTATTCACCACAAAGTTTAATTGAATTAATGATTAGTTTGCAAGCATGTCTGGATTTGTATTCAACATTTGATTGACTCTTAGCCAACTAGTACTTGTAGTTATAGAATTTTGTAATTTTTTTTTGCATTATATTTTGAAGGAGAATTGCTGTTTTGCATTTTCTTTTTCCAATTTTTAAAAATCTTTTAGTAGTAGTCGATAGGGGTTGACCTGACCAGCCGATTGATCTAATCAGGTCTCTCCAACCTTCCATTTAGCCTGGGTAAGGGCCAAAGTGGTGTGTTAGGAAGTGAATGTGCTTAACCCTGACCTTCGACTAACAGGTTCCTGTCGTAAGGAATCATGAGTTGCCATCCACGGCCAACATGTGACCCCATCAAGGGACGTTTACTCTATGCATGGCATCAATCAATGTACTTTAATGCCCCACCGACATGACCTATATGCTATTTATTTTATACAAATACTTTTCATAAGTAATCAAATTTGGTCTATTCCATTCATAATTTTTAATGATCTCATTGTTAATGACAATGCATCTATCTCATTTACCTTTATCCTCGTGTAGCTTTTGGCCTTAACTAATGTTGATTTCTTAGTAAAACACAAAAATAATTTAAATCCTATAATGCAAATTAATTGAAGAATTTTATTTGGGGGGGTAAATAATAAAGTTAAATCATATATCGTCATCAACCAAAGGCAAATCAAATGATTGGTTGATTGATTAGAAATGTCAAGATATAATGCTACTAAACCTTATGTCTAGAATCCTTATTCCAATTTTGATTACATCATTTGGATTATAGAAAATATCTAAAATTGAAGACTTAATTTTAAGGAATCTTAACATATTAAAATTCAAGGATTTAATTGATATCTAATGATTATGGATCAGATATAATATAAAGCTGAAATAAATTTTCAAAAAGTTGTGCTCATATTATAATCCCTTAAAACTCTTTGAAATATTACAAAGAAACTGAAATTTAGGGAATATTTATCAATTACTTTCTAATACCTACTGTTAAAACTTCAAAAAGATAAATGGTATCTGAATTTTCACCAAGGATTGTCGGATTACGTTGAGAGTTGTTCAAATGTTGAAAAGCTAAATCCACATTTTTTTTTTGTTGTTTTGTTTTTGTATAAAAAATGTATTTCTTATTATTTTTGGGGTGATGGTTTTTTTTTTCTATTTAGTTTTTTAACATTTGTTGACAAATAATTTGTAAATTTTCTTTAAATTTTTTTTCTGTACTTTCACCTAATAATTTACGATTTTCATAAAAATCATTCATCTTTTCTTATAATGAAAAAAACTTCTGTTTACAAAAACGGTGCTTATGCACTTATTGAACTGCACTTTAAATTTAAGTTTTACAATATCTTGTTTTTATTAAATTATTAGGTGAAAGTACAAAATAGTTACAAAACACTCTCCTCTCCCCATATTAAGAATGGATTTCTAAAAAACATTACTTAAGTACAGTTCAATAAGTGTACAAGTACCATGAAAAAAAAATAAAACGTTTACTGACAACTTTCTTTTAAATGAAAACGAAAATTTACTTTAGAAAAAAATTTAAAAAAAAAATATTTTCACCAAACAATTTAGGTTAAACGACATTCATCTTTTCTTTAAAAAAAATAAAAATATTTTCGTAGATAAAAAAAATTACAAAAAAAATAATACAAGTAAATAAAATTTTTTTAAAGTATACAATACTTTGGGGTAATTGCGCCAACTAAAAATAAGTGTTTTTTATATACGTGCTTGCCAAAAGAGCACTTTTAGCTAGTTGGTACAATTACCCCGGAATTGGCACAATTACCCTGGAATTGGCACAATTACCTCAAAGTACAGTATATTCATTAAATTTATATTAGGTTTTTTGCTATTTTGTTTGTTTTGAAATTGATTCGCATCTGTTACTTTGCTCGGTTTAATCCGATGACTGCCGGTCAAGCCTGAACCATAATTAATGGAAAATCCCAAGGATTCAGGTCAAATTCTGCAAGAGTACCAAAAATTTTCCTGAGCTAAGATATAAAGAAACATTTTTGTGTACACAGTCAATTTTCTTCTCCAAACACTTGGTAAAAGTTCAGGCACAACTTTCAGAGACTAGAATTGATGTAACAATTATACATGTGAGAGAGAGAGAGAGAGAGAGAGAGAGAGAGAGAGAGAGAAAGAAAGAGAAAGAGAAGTTTCTTTATATCTGATCATGTTCATCATGTTTAGCTCAGGAAAATTCTTTCTTTCACATCTTTAACTTTTTAGACTGTTGAACTTTAAAAGGATACTTTAAAAAAGGTTTTTAGTTTTACTTTGAAAATCGGTTTCATATTAAGTTTAGCAACAACATCTCATTCATGATGCACAACATGAGAAAGAGAAAGAGAGTATGTATATGTGTGTGTGTGTTTTATCTTAAAAAGTGTCTTACTCTTTCTGGATAGGGTCTGATACTTGCACATGCATGTATGGCATGGGATTTCCTATTCCGGGCTTTCAGTTGATGATAGTTTAAAATGTTGGCTTCAACTAAAAGACCATTCCAACCACGATCGCGTTCAAGGAAGAGGGTGTTTGAACGACCTTCGCCATCCATGGCTCCACATTCGATAAAAAATCCATTTTTCTAGAATTGAGAAGAAAAGAAAGACAAAAAGTTAAGAGAAATGATAAAGATACACTTAAAAATGTATTAAACATTCAACATAGCGAATGAGTTTTAAGAAGCCATAATAGTGCATGTCTTTAGTCTAGCATTTGCAATTTGTGCATGCTAATCTATTATTTCAAGGAGAGATATATGTTTGTGTATGTGTTTGTATGTCTGCTAAAAACTTTTGTCATCTGCATCATACAGCCACCAACTTGGCATCATTAGAATGGCTGATATCTCGGACACGTAATATTGAAAAATTGGAAAAAAAATAGTCAATTATTTTGTGTTGAAAATTCCGTTTGTTTCAAGCATGAGTCTTTCTAAATGATTTCAACAACTGCGCATGCGTCAACAATTGTTCTGCATATTAGTTTAAATACAAGAATTTTAAGCATGATTTTGTAATGAGTACTGTGGCCCAGTGGATTTGGAGGTTGTCTCATAAATATGAGTTTTGAGGTTCTCACACGCCTATTGGTAGTCTTTTTTTTTTGCATTTAAAGAAGATTGTTTTGTAATTTTGGAAGTTAATTATATTAAAACAAAAACAATTTCTTTATTTCAATTTTTATCAGCGGTTTAAATCAACTGAGCGTTAAATTTTTATTTAAAAGAAACAAAAATTTTGATTCTTTAAAACAAACAACAACAAAAAAAAAAACACTTTCTTTCAGTATCATTTCTTAAAAAGTTTAAAACTTTAATTCAAACGATAATTCCAGACGCTAAAACCAATGGACAAAAAATATTAATAACAAAAAAAAAGTGAAATACCTTGACGACTTTTTTAATGACACTAAGTTTATAACATTAATTGCGATGATACCTTCTTTCGTTCTAAATAACTATAATTTGTGACGTCATAGCAACTGCGTAATCATGGTCACATCAGTAAAAGGGTTTGATTAGTAACTTCAGTTACGCAATTCGTGCCCGGCATGTGTCATTTCTTTTTTTCTTTTTTTCTTTTGTTGCTTACAAGATTTTTATTTTGGTTTCACTTCTGGCTGATGACACCTGATTTTTTTTTATGCACCTCCCTCCACATCTCACTTTTTTTTTTTTACAACTGGGCAACCCTAACCCCACCCTCTTGTCACATTTTTTTGCCTTTCCCCTGTCACAGTTTATCATTTAAGTGACTTTTATAACCGAGCAACCCCCCCCCCTCTGCTCTCAGAATTTTTTCTTTACAATCAGGCAACGTCGGCGCCCCCTGCTAATCTATTACATAAAGGAGAACAGTCTGTGGCTTAGTGTGTATGCGTTTGTATGTCCACTAAAAAGTTTTCTCATACACATCGCACACGCACCAACTTTGCATCGTTAGAAAAAGCAAACTCTCAGACAAATAAATCCAAAAATTAGAAAAAATGGTAATTTATTTCATATAGAAATGTTTTCTTTGAAAGATGGGGTCAGATAAAAACCTACCTTTTGACGCTATTTGCAAACTGCACATGCGCTAATCGTCAATAGCTTCTTTTGTTTGAAACAACTAAATTTGCAATATCATAACAACTGCGCAATCGTAGCCACATCAGTAAAAGTTATGAGAGTTCGCATCTGTCTTTTTTTTTTTTCTTTGCTTACAAATTTTTTTTTTTTTTTTTGCTCTCCCAATTTTCTTTTTTTTTCCAACCAGGCAATGCTGGGCACCCCCCTCCCACTACTGTTGTCACTTTTTTGCCCCCTGTCACAATTTGTTTTAATGACCGGGTAACGCCCCCCCCCCCTCCCCTGCCACAGTTGTCACAATTTTTGGAAATGTCACATGAAAAAACTTCATATGTTCTTAGATAGGTTTTATATCGAACTGTCTTTATTACATACTGATAATCCAAAAATTCGATGAAAGGCTTATACAGTCTTACATCACAAGTGCATTTCAAAAGTTTTATTACCACACAAGCAGAAAGGTATAGCACATAAAATCAACAGTAGGTTCTTTGATATGACAAGGGCACGTTTAAAATGAATGTTTGTTTAGAGCACAGTTGAACTATGATACTTGACTTTTGCATTTTAAACTTTAATCCAAGCCATTATATAAAAGTAATTTTATAAAATCAACAGTAAGTTATCTACAGTGCAGTATAGACTACAACGTATTGTGAACTAAGTGCAGGAAGACGTGTGAAGCTTCCTCCTGGTACACCGCAGTGGATCCTCAATTAGAGCAGGCAATTAATCTATTTGATTGAACAATGGTCGATTTCACTGATTTCAATGACAATATGGGAGTGTGAAACATTTGCTAATTCTTATACAATCCCGGGCAATGTCGGGTCTTTCTGCTAGTATAATATATAAAAAATAGTTAGGTAAATTCTAAAGAAAAATGTCTAAAAAAACATTGACCAGCATTGATGTAACGGATCAAGATGAGGACTTCAATCAATCGAGAATAACAAACAGATTTCGATTGACATCGGTTTGACCTTGACTTTTTCACATGCATATGGCCTCTGTAAATAAATATAAAATAACAGACGTGTTCAGACTTTCACACTGCCTTTTTTGAGAGCGTTTTTTTTTTTAATATATATATATATATATATATATATATATATATATATATATATATATATATATATACAAAACTATAATAAAATTTTTAAATCAAAGAGTGTTTATACAGGGTGTCCCAAAAGAAGCTAATGGTTAAAAAAAAATTCATAACTTTCTTAATTGTTTATATTTTTCTTTTATTTTTTTCAGATCATCCAGAGTATCCCTTCCAAGGTCATCATGAGTCGTTACACTATCGAGGAGTGGATATTTATCATAGAGTTGTATTTTCGGTTGAATGAGTCAATATCAGAAACTCAAAGAGAATTTTGATGAAACTTCAACACAAGAAATTCCCCTACTCCCAATGCAATAAAAACTATGGTGGCTCGATTTCATGAGCAAGGGTCTGTATGTGACCTCCCTAAATCTGGTAGATCCTGTACAGCAAGAAATGATGAGAATCGTCAGAGATTAGCAGACAGTGTAGCCGAGGATCCATCCACATCAGTAAGGAGATCAAGTCAAATTTGGGTCTCTCGATCATCTCTTCACAGAATGCTTCATGAAGAGGGCAAATTTCCATATAAAATTCAATTGGTGCAAGAGCTTCAGCCAAACGATCCGAAAAAAAAAAAAAAAAAAAAAATGGGTGGAATATGCCATGTAATTCCAAGATTTGCACAATGGGGATCCAAACTTTCTCAAAAACCTTATTATGTCCGATGAGGCCCATTTTCATCTGAATGGGTTCATAAATAAGCAACATTGCAGGATTTGGGGATCAAAAAATCCCCCACGCAACAGCACAACGACAATTACACTCTCAAAAGTGTACAGTATAGTGTTGAGTAACGGCGGATGAAGTAATCAGAATTGGTGGACAACTGAGTAACATCATTTTTCATAACTAAAATTAGACCTTGTGAAAAACATACTTTAGATTAAGTTGTGTAAATAAAATTAGAATAAGTAAACTATGATGTCTTACTATATCTCATAACATCACGGAGGGGCTCATCTACCTACATATGAAAATTGGTAAGCATAACTTAAATATTGAGGAAGTTAAACAAATTTAAAATCCGTCAGCTTTTTTTGGGACACCCTGTATTTACAGTAGAAATTGGACAATATAGTAATCATTAGTAATGAAAATTCGGTAAGTTTGTTAACTTATATGGAACGGCTCATCAAGAACTTGTTTACGTTAGACTTGAACACAACCATATTGTAGTCAGCCGGAAAGCAGGAAAACGGAAGACAATTCCACAGGCATGCAGTTCTAAGAAAGAAGCTTTGTTCATGGAATCTACGTTTAGGTTTAGGCACAGATAAAGAGTGGGGGGAATTATTGATAGTGTTTTCAGCTAGATGAGCGTTTCTTGTGAAAGTTTGGCAAGGGCGGACCATAGCTCAGTTGAACGCTTTCTATGAAAATAACGATACATCAGAGACAAACTCGCAACATCTCTTCTGTGAGATAGAGGTTGCAGGGAAGAGAAAAGGACATCTCCTATGAGGCTACGAAGTCTATTTTGAACTCTATCAAGGCAGGATAAGTCCTTTCTAGCAGCTCCTGCCCAGATGTGGCAACAGTATTCCATCCTTGGACGTACCTGGCTCTTATATAGATAGAGAATTGCATCAGCAGTGAGATATCTACTAGATCGATAGAAAGATCCCACCATTTTTCCAGCGGCCTTGGCAACAGATTTGATGTACGTGTTCCATTTAAGATCAGGAGTAATGGTCAAAACTTGAGGCCTCCTGCATCCAATTTGAACGTAAAACGGAATCTTTGCTTTTAAAAAGAAAATTAAGATGATATTTAGCAACAGTAATATAATTTTCATTGAAAAAGTTAATTTCTGTTATTAAAGTTAAGTTCTTGTGGTCTAATCATAAGCAATAAAAAAGAGTTCAAAGACAATCCAACAGAATTCCAGCACAAATGTAACCCTATGTTTTCTGGGCTGCATTTATCGCAATCCTCGTTCACAGCACTATATTTGTGATATACCCCTGGCCGTGTTCGTCGATCCCAGCTCACAGAACCATAACCAAGGTGAATTAGCGTTAGACAAGGACCACTACTGTTTTTCTGATTTTCTTCTGCTTTGATATGCAGTTTCCTCGTTTTCCATTTTAGTTCTCCAATTTCTCTCAGCTGATCCTCACATATGCTAATTAGTTATAACTACAGAAGTTTACATCCAAAAATAGAAACCATCTCCCACTCTATCAGATGGACAGTCACAACATGTGAAGCATCGTATTCTCTTCTCAGCTTGTAGGTGTTCCTTTTTATTGTCACATTCCACCTCTGATCATATGATGACACAAGTGAAGTGGGTGATCATTTTACGATAGTGGGACAGATATTTTTTCCTCTCTGACTAAAGTGGCAGAAATACTAAAATCTAAATTGGTAATAGAATAAGACAACTCAACTAAAGTAGGTCTGGCCTCTCCAAATCATGACTAGGGGTGTACCAATTAATCAGTAGATTGTCAGTAATCGGCCTAATCAGCCAATCGGCAACCAATCAATTTACCGATTAAGCGGTCGATTAATTACTTTTCTCTTTCCTATAAAATTTTAATTATTTCATCACTGTCAAGTGACTCATCACATAGCTTTGACACATTAACATAATAACTGCTAATTTAACTTAACATTTGTTAAGTGTCTCGCCATTATTATGACTTTTTGCTTTTCTCTATATAAATAAAATGAACTCATTTTTTCCCGTCTGATTTTGACATTAATAGGATTAAAAATTAAGATATTTCATGCAAATATAATATGCACAAACGGCAGAACAATATCTGAGGTGTGTTATAAGCTTATTATTTCTCAAATTCCTCGATAATCTTAGATTTCTATACTTTTTCTGCTGAGAAGTCACGGCCAAAATCGGTTAAGATCAATGGAAGTGGTAAAATATTTTCTCTCTAATAAATTCCTCCTCCCCCTGCCACCACTTAATACCGTTTGGGAATCGTTCACAAGGAACAGTTGAGAAGAGAACACCGGTTTGGCTTCGTAGTTCTTTCATGTGAAGTTATTTAAAATCACTAAACTAAGCTGCAGTGCTCTGTGGCGTAGTGGTTAGCGTGCTGGACAATTCACATTATATTTTCACGTTCGCGCCGACCTACCGTAGTCGTTTTTTTTTTTTTTCCTAAACAACTGGAATGGACTTTTCTTGGTGGCCGAACTGTTAACGTTGCAGATGTTTTTTTTTTTTTTTTCACACTTTATTTTCCTACTTTTACTCATGACTCCGGGTTTGATCCTTCCTACTTACCTACCATAACATTTTTTAAAACTCCCCCCCCCGTCCCGAAAACAAACACTCGGGCAACGCCGGGTACGCCCGCTAGTATTAAATAAAATTACAAAATACAAAGAACAATTTCCAATTCTAAAATGAATATAATTCAACAATTAAATAAGAAAAAAAAGGAATTAAAAACCAACTACCAAGTACAAATTGTAATTCTTAAAGTGAATAATTATAAGCTAAAGTTCTGCACCTGCTGCTGCTGCTCTACTTCCTCTTCTATTCTTCCTGTCTGCCTCCTCTGCTCTCATAGTCTACTCAGATTTTTAAAGTTGAATACTTTAAGTTGTAATATAGAAACATTAGAGTTTCTCCATTCTCAGAACACAGCCTGTTCATCGTAGGTTCATACACATTAATACCTGTACTAAAGGGCCTCTTACTCTCCACAGGTGAAGATAGTGTGCTTAAATATTCCAAAGCCAGTTTACTCAGCAGTGGTAAAGTCCCCTATGTCTTCTTCCACCACTGAAATGGATCATCATTGTGAGACATTATAAAGCTACATAATAATCAAGTTTCCTTTCCAGGGCAATTGCTCTTGACATATCGAAGGCCTTCGATAAGGTATGGCATAAGGGCCTACTTCACAAGATTTCCAGCTACGGTATTACTGGAAATGTTTTCTCAATCATTAAATCATTTCTCTCTGATAGGTTCATGAGAGTAGTGGTTGATGGGCAGAAATCAGAGGCCCACAGTATTAATGCTGGAGTCCCCCAGGGGTCCATCCTGGGTCCAACTCTCTCCCTGATCTACATCAATGATCTCACAAAACACATACTTAAATCATTCGTTGACATCTATGCTGATGACATGACCATCTATGGCAACACATCAAAGGCCGTAAATGACAAAGTTCTCTCTAATTCTTTCTCTTCTGATCTTGAGCGCGTGGTACAACAGGGGAAGAGGTGGCTGGTCACTTTTAATGCATCTAAAACCAAGCTTCTATCTTTACATTATCAATGCTCTGATCCCCATCTGGCATCAATTGAAATGGATGGCTCTTGTCTTGGGGAAGCTCCATGTTTTTACAAGCTTCTGAGTTTGACCTTTATTCCTGATCTAAAATGGAACACGTACACCAAATCTGTTGCCAGGGACGCTGGGAAAATGGTGGGATCCTTCTACCACTCCAGAAGATATCTCACTACTGATGCAATTCTTTATCTATATAAAAGCCAAGTACGTCCAAGGATGGAGTACTGCTGCCACATCTGGGCAGGAGCTGCTAAAAACAGCCTATCCTGCCTTGACAGAGTACAAAATAGACTTCGTGGTTTAGTGGGGGATGCCCTTTTCTCTTCCCTGCAACCTCTCTCCCACAGAAGAGACGTTGCGAGCTTGTCTTTGTTTTATCGTTATTTCATGGCAGATGCTCGTCTGAGCTCCAATCCCTCCTCCCCCCTCGCCAATCTTTCACGAGAAACACCCGTCTGGCTGAAACTACTGTCAATAATCTTCCCCACTATTTATCTGTGCCTAAATCAAAACGTAGATTCCATGAGCAAAGCTTCTTTCTTAGAACTGCACACCAGTGGAACTGCTTGCCTGTTTCCCACCTGACTACAACTTGGACGTCTTCAAGTCCAACATAAACAAACTCCTGACAAACCGCCCCCTTAAGTAAGACACTATCAAAACCTCCAATACGAATGATTACTACAATACTATATCATTGATTACTGTACACGCAATAACCCTTATCCCTGAGTGGCTTTTTGGCTTTGATAAGTGGTGACCCCCATGTAAAAAAAAAAAAAAAAAAAGTTCTTTTGTGCACTTAAACCATAAGGGATTTACTCTTTTTGAGTTTAGATTGTGATTCTTGTATTTCTGTTGTAGTCAGAGTCACCAAATTTAGCTTCTACCTGCTCCAAGTTTTGATTTGTTACTGCAGGCTTATTTTAAGGTAGGCATCTTATCAACAGTATACATTACAAGAGCTTTTCGTTGTTCTAAATTTATTTTTAGCATATAAGATGTTGAATGCCATTGTGTGGTCACATCTTGAATGAGTTTGTGGAGAGTGATTAAAGTGAGAGACGATATTTCTATTAGTTATAATGAGTCATTGAGAGTTGCCATGTATGTATGAAGCATGATAGTGTTTCTAAACGACATTACCTGACACTAGATTTGTTCCTTAATCCCACAAGACTAAGAAAACTTTGAAGATTTTATTCAGAACATTGTGCAATTCTTTATTTATTATTGCACCTGTGAGTGCACCAGGAAATGGAACAACTCTAAGCACATCCCTGCACTGTTCAAAGTCATTTGAAAGCCTATCAAACTCAGAAAGGGAGCATTATTTGTAGCAGCTGTCCAAATGTTTGCAGTTAAAGAAATGCCGCTAACTTCATCAAGAGATGATTGAATTTTAGCTTTTACTTTTGTAAATTCATTAGAGATACTGTAATTTGGACAAAGTTTTGCAATAAGCCTTTTAAATCAAAGGTCAGATGTTACAGAATATGGTTGAATATCAACCGCAATCATTTCTCTTATATAATAAATCTATTGTGACTAATGGTCATTAATATAAAAAACATTTTTTTTTTACTAATATTGATTCTATAATAGTTTCGTGTTTTGTTGGAGGCTTGTGGTTGCTGCCACTTGTTCCTGGAATGTCTGTCCCTGAATATTCATTGTTGCTTCCTTTTCTTATTTGATAGAATCTTTCCAAGATGGTTTATTAGTCATTGTTAAAGATGTTGCTGA
>NC_136509.1:66134680-66204680 GCF_053919585.1 Euprymna scolopes
ATTACCCAGTTTAAGATCATGAGATCAGAAGGGGCGTGTCGTGAAAATTGAGTGTGATTGCAGTCACGGAGGTGGGCTGCATGTGCGAACTCGAAACCCGAGCGATGGAAGATGAGAAGGCGACGAATCAGCAGGTTCGAATGCGCATAAATTTGCATAAATGAGATAATATAAGGCCGAGAGTTAAGATGTTTGGGAGAGTCGAGTCGTTGAGTTCTTGAGAACCGGATGGAACCTGGTTAGAACGGAGAGTGTCGCTGAGAATCGAGTCCCAGGTGTGTGGTACTCTGCTTGATTTCAAACTGTTACTAAAGAACTTTGATTTAACATATTCTTTGACGCATTAAATGACTGAGATAAGTAGCTAGTGGAAACTTAAGTCTAACAGAACATTTTGTTTTGGAGATGGAGTGAAAGTAAAAACTATTAAAACAGTTAAATTTCCTCTAACAATAGAAGATATAAAGTGTTAGTTTATACTGAAGCTGATCTCGTCAAAAATGATATCAAGACATAAATCAATAAAAACTACAGGAATACTATTAACTTTAAAAGCGACAGCTGTTGCAATTTTTTAAATATATTAAATTGCAAATCATGACCTCTGACATTATAGTTTTCGATTAAGTAATATTCTTTTGACAGATATTAAATTGCAAACAACTTTCAGACATAATTTTCCATTAACAAATATTCTTTTGGAGATCAAAAATACACCAAACTGTGTTACATTGTGAGACTTTAAAAGCTTGCTCTTGTTATTTTACCCCAAAACAAAGCACAATGTCACTGTCATAACGGGATACTATCTGGGACCAAATTTACAGAGATACTATGTAGGGAGTTGGGCAGCAAGATATTTGTTCACATTACACTTGAACTTCTGCATGCCAGTAGAGTTAGGGAAGCAAGGACCCGGTAGGGAATTTCAAAGTCTGGCAGTTTGAGGGAAGAAGCTATTTGAGTAGAAGGCTTTATGGCATCTCGGGATCTCTACAGTGTAAAGGTTGGATTTTGCAGCTTGTCAAGGGTATCTATGTCAAGGGTATCTATGTCAAGGGGGTACAAGTTCTTTAAGTTTGTCAGAGCAAATTCCATCAAAAAACTTGTGAAACAAGCGTAGAGATGCCACATTTCGGTGATGGGACAGAGGTTGGAGTTTGGTTGATAGTATGGGACCTATTAGGTTGGCAACTCTTTTTTGAACCCTGTCTAAGAGCAAGAAACTAATGGCAGATGAACCAGCCCGATGTGGCAACAATATTCCATGCATGGGTGAATAGTGGCTTTGTAGAGATACAGGATACACTCAGGTGTGAATAACCTTCTAGCATGGTAGCGATAGCTCATGTTCTTCATAGCTACCTTGGCAATTACTTTAATGTATTTGTTCCAATTCATGTTGGCTGTGAATAGTGATTGAGAAGCAATTAGTGGTTAAGGTGTCTTGTAGTTATTAAAAGAAAAGGAGCTTAGTTTACATTCAAAGACCCATTCCACTACAGACTAAAGGTCTACCCCTAAAGTTTTAACCATTTTCTTAGATTTGTGTTCATTCGTTTTCCTCTTGAGTTTTTTATAGAGCATAGTGTCATCAGAAACTATACTCATCAGCAACTATACTCATCTTAGAGACAGTGGTCATTTACGAATATCAGGAATAATAAAGATCAACCCCTGTGGCACACCTTCATTTATATAATGTTTTAACGTACAACCATGAAGGACAACCTTGATTTCTCTCTCGTTGAAGAATTTAAGAAGTATTCATCCAGTAATACCATATGATTTAATTTTCATGAGAAGACCATCATGCCAAACTGTCAAAGGCTTTGGATATATCTATGGCTATTGTTCTAGCTTCACCTGCCTTATTCAGTGCATGGTATATGCATTCAGAGATGACAATTAGGTTACCTGCAGTAGAACAGGCATGCCTACATCCATACTTTCAGTTGGAAAGAATTTTATCTATGAGGTGAATAGTGCTTAATTAAGGATAAAGATTTTGATGAAGAGAGGGAAGAGGCTAATGGGGCGATAACTGAGTGGGTCAGGTCTTTTGCCAGAGTTCTTAATAACTAGTACAACAGAAGCAGTTTTCCAGCAGTCAAGAAAGCAAGATTTAATAAGGCTTTGTTATAGAATTTGTATTGAGAACCAGGCCAACTTCAGCAAAGCATATTTTAATAGTATAACAGGGATGAGATCAGGGCTATACGTTTTTGAAAGGTCTAGATTTTTTATGGCATCAAAAACAGGAGAAAATATTTTTGGATCATCGAAGAGTTAGGGCTCCTGTACTTTCAGTCGGAATAAAGCAGCTAGACAAACTGTCAAACTAGTACCCTCAAATCTGTTAAACAAGAGCGTCCCAGTCTGAACATACGAGGCAATCAAGCATCCTCAATATGCCCAGTTTTAGGGGCTTGGAATGAGACAGGAGGTAGAAATCGCGTTTATTGCTCTAGACAGGAAACAAGGCCAATCATTGCCTCTGCCGAGTCCCTGTGATTTTTATCTGGCTAACAGACAAAGGAGTAGGAAAGCCGGGCAATAAGCAGAGTCTGCAGTAAAATATGCTAGTATTATTACAAAGTAAAGCCCCCCCCCCCAATTCCCAACCATTATGTTCTCCTTCTCGCAATTCTCGGTATTAAACCGCATGGCACATCTGTCAGAACCTACTTTTGCCAAAGAGACACACATTCTCTCTCTGACACAGGCTTTTTATTTGAAAAAACCGACTGCATCTCATTTGCATATTTCCCCCAAATCTCACGTGATCACCAATCCATAAATAGCAGCATCGGACATTTTTTTTTTGTTTATCCCTTTCCTGAAACGGATGTACAAGGTCAGGTTTGTACTACTTTTTAATCACACGCCCCTTCGATCTTTAAGATCAATAATTGGTCTCAAGTCCACCATCCACACTGGGCGTCTTCGTTTGCAGTGTGACTGTTATATAGGTTCTTCTTCAAGAACTTCATCATCCTCTTCTTCCTCTGGTGGCAAAGAATCTCTCTGTATGTCTAAGATGTGACGTGGCATTCTATTAAATGCCACTTTGTTTTAGGAGTGTACTTCAGTTACAATATACTTCTTCCTCAGTGGGTTTTGCAATGAGAATTGGGTGGTTTCACCACACCTCTTCACCACGTGATTTCTGCGTGTGCCTGTTCCACTCTCTGTTGCAGCCAATGGATGTCATCATTCATATGTAAAAATAGATCAGTGTGGCACTGACTATTCATCTTGGCCAGCCTTCAGTGCCATATTATAACAAAATACAGCATATTGAGGTGAAATTTGGCTTCTAGATGCCACAAATGCACTGGAGGTGTCTTTTGGATAAGAAGAAATAAGTTTAATGAATATCTTGACACGTGATAACTCCACACCGGTATTTTTTTAAATTATTTTGGTGCTAAATTGTCCTTATTATAATTCTTTTGTCGAAGGTGTCTCTTGGGTAAGAAAAAAAAGTTTGATATCTTTAAACGGAAATTACAGTAATGTATTCCATTTTCATTTCATTCGTAAATATGGGAGGGAATTTAACTTCAAATATCTTTAATTTCGAATTAGAACTACGGATTTATACTAAGTAAATATTAGTAGGTCCTTTACATACTGTTTTTTTTTTTTTTTTTTTTTTTTTAATGGAGAGTAGACAATGCATTGTGGAGCGTTATCGGCAGCTCTCGTTACTCTGCTTTTCCTTATTTGTCCCTCAGTCCTCATTTCCATTTTTTTTTTTTTTTTTTTTTTTTTTTTTCTGATAAAGAAAAAGCTGCTTTCCAGATCGGCAGTACTTCGTGAACAATAGCTTGAGATGTCGGAAAATTTCTGTTTCTATATCTATCCTTGTGTCCATGTCACTCGTAAGAGTGCTGGAGGTAAACGTTTCATCTGGCCTGACGTTATCCGCCTGATAGTCAGGGACCCGAACCTTGGATTAACCACTAAGGAGACTGTCCTATCAGCAGGTGCAAAGTACCGGAGCTGCTGTATTGCACTGGTGAATGGATTCTGGACCATGCAGTAGTTTCTGGTGGGGTCTCTCGATGCCATACTAGTGGGTAATTGTTCATGTGCTACAAAAAAAAAAAATTCCTGTCCTTTTCTCTTCTGCTTTTCCTCTCTATCTTACTCTAATCAAGTCTGTTGACCTGTTCTACAAATCCTAAACATGAAATCTAAAAAAAAAAAAAAAAAAAAAATGAATAAACCTAGAACCCCATCCTCCAACGTAGACCCCTACTGCCATATCTCTTTCTCCAACATCAGGGGTCTACATTCCAACCTTCCAGAGGTTAAAACCCAATTACAGGAGACGAAACCGGACATATTCTTCCTAAGCGCAACTGGCATAAAGCCGACCACTTCCCTAGACGAGTTCATAGTCAAAGGATACTCTAACTTAACATCTAAATGGAATATGTGCCTACATTTTTTTTTTTTACAAGTACGTCCAAGGATGGAGTACTGCTGCCACATCTAAAAACAGCTTATCCTGCCTTGACAGAGTACAAAATAAGCTTAGTGGGGGATGCCCTTTTCTCTTCCTTTCAATTTCTCTCCCACAGGAGAGATGTTGCGAGCCTGTCTTCGTTTTATCGTTATTTCCATGGCAAGTGCTCGTCTGAGCTCCAATTTTTCATGAAAAAACACCCGTATAGCTGAAATCACTGCCAAAATATTTTCCCCACTCTTTATCTGTGCCAAAACCAAAACGTAGATTGCATGAACAAAGCTTCTTTCATACAGAAGTGCCCGCCTATGGAACTGTTCTATTTGCCTGTTTCCCACCTGACTACAACCTGGATATCTTCAAGTTCAACATAAACTAATACCTGATGAACTGCCCCCTTAAGACACTTTATTAAATCTCCAATACTAACGTAATATACACGTAATAACCCTTAATCCTGAGTGGCTTCCAGGCCTTGATAAGTTGTGACCACCTTGTTAAAAAAAAAAAATTAAAAAAAAAAAAAAGCATCTCTGCTGCTCTTTTTGTCTTGAGCCTTTTCTCACTAGATACCTCAGATTTAATCCATGAAGCCAGATTGATACCCTTCGTCATAGCATAGTTCTACAACATTGTTAGAGGTACTATCATCCTTTTTCCATAGCCAAGCAGCATCTCCAACAGTCACTTCTATTTCTAATAATACCCCTAATGTTAACGTCACTCCATATTACCCCTTCATGGCTCCTTTTTATATACCATTCTCCTTTTACAGGATCCAATTTTTTCACTTCTGCAATGCCTTCTTGTATCATGAGCAGCATTTCTTGATCAATTGCATTCTTCCAACTGTCTGTACCTATCTGCCTTTTAATAAAACTGCACGCAACTATAGGTTAATGTCTAACCAACTTTCCACATACAGAGAAAAGCACTTTCTTGGTTAGGCTTTGGGTATCTCGTTTTCTCATCCAAACATCAACTTTCCTGCCTTATTGCACTGCAGTTTTAATCCAAAAGCCATTCCATTTTGTTAACAGGTAGCTCTGTGGTCCATTGCCACTCTACCATCCATTTATCATCAAAGTAGACCTGAAAGTTCTCATTCTCAATCAGATGTAGCCGTCGGGTTTTGCTGGTTGGGTGTTGTTGCTCCTGGTTGTACTTCTTGTCATTCTTGGTGCACTCTGATTGCCGAACTTCATCTGGTCTTTAGCAATGGTAAGCTCCTCCGAATCGATCTATCACATCCAGCCACAGTACCACGTCAATTTCTGCAAGAAGCCTATTCAGTACAATCATTTTTAGTTGCAGTAGCATATTCTTCACCACGATCTCAGCATCAGCCTCTCTACAACATTTCACTTCTCTGCCATCTACTGCTTTAACGTTGCTGGTTCCATTCCAAGAATTGCCAACATTGTAGTAACAAGTATTGTTGTATATCTGAGATCAACAAGGGCTCTGGCCCTTTTTTCGTTAATAGCGACTAGTATTTATGGCAACAAACTCTCACATCTTTTCACTATAAAAGGGGTGACTACTGCTGCAATAGCCCCACTTTACTCGTTTCTCGGAAGCAAAGAGCAATTCCTGCTAATGTGCCCCATCTAGCAATACTGAAAACAGAAAATGTCCAGTCACGGCTCCCTACAGTTTCTCATTAGGTGGGGTCCTTGACATCTGAAGCATTTACCGGTAAATCTACGACTTTGTTTCATTAATGTTCGGTCCTCTCTGCCTTGATTGTTTGCCGCAGAGGCTGCGACTGTCCCCAGTTCACCAATCTGTTTTGCCAGTATTAACACTTCCATGGTTTCAATTTCAGTAAGTCGTTGCAGTTCCATAGAGATGCGGTCAGGGAAACTCAGTTTAACAGTCTTCGCAAGGTTGTATTCTGTATATCCAGCCAATCCCGCTAGTCGCTTTATCTCTTCTGCATATACATCCACCAACTCTCTGATCTCTGAGCTTATTATAAGCTTAAAACGTTCTCTCTGAAAATGCGGCCTTTAATCGGTTCTCAATACTCTCAGCAATGGTCTGACCTGTCTCTCCCATTTTTAGATAGACCGCTAGAGTCTATCCAAAAACACATTGGAATCTAAACACATTGAAATCAATGTGGCTATGTCTTCAATCTTCTGTAGCTTTGCCACCAACTTCAGTTTGTTAAGCCATGCGACCGCATCACCTTTTCCAGTAAACGGCCTTAGGATGTCGCTGCTTAATCTTACTCGACTGTCCATTTTTGTCATTGTGCTGAAATGCCTTGCAGTTAAATATGTTGGTATTATTAGAAAGTAATGTCCAAAGAAAGAATTCCTAACCATTATGTTCTCTTTCTTGCAATTGTCAGTATCAAACTCGAGCACACATCTGTCAGAACTTCTACCAAAGAGAGACACGTTCTCTCTGACACAGGATTTTTATCTTATTTGCATATTTCCCCCAACTCTCTTTACCTCCCATGACCACCAGTCCATAAATAGCAGGAGCTGCCATTTTTTTTTTTTTTTAATCCCTTTCCTGAAACGGATGGCACGTTGTACAAGGTCAGGTTTGTAGTACGTTTTAATCACAGAGTCAACTACTCCTTAAGCAGTTTAGGTTTGCAAACCGGTAATTTGTTTGAGTCATCAACTCTAGGGAGATTGTCAGCGAGGACCAAGGAGGTCTCTGTCCAGTTTGTTTGGTGTCAAGGCGTATGATGTCAGCGACACAGGTTTATCCGAGTTTTCCTCCTAGATGGGTGACCTGAGAAAAACTTTAGGTCCATCAGTACTGAGAGAGGCAGCCCTACACCTAGACAGTAATTTAACATTTATTACTTCTCGTTTTCAACAAATCATAATCATTATTGAGATAACAACAATAATTTCAACGTCTATTTTACAAGGTGGCAGGAGTTGGACGATTTTAAGAAATTGACATCAAAAGTAATCTATTTCTCAATAGGTCTTTATCCCTCAGGTTCACTTTTATCACTTTCTGTTTTCCTTGGCCTTCGCTTGTGAATAAAACCTGCTACCTCAACTGTTCTACATACATTAAAGCAAGAATTTGCATTCATTCTTACAATGTGGTTATACCATCGAAGTATACTCTTCTGCACACATCTCCCTATACTGTCCACATTTAATCTTCCTCAGAGATCACCGAACTAAGTCTGTCTATAAATCACAATATACATCCTTCGTATCATATTCATATCATTTCTCTCCATGCAATGCATGTCCTCAACAAAACCATGCCACTGTATCTTTCATCAGTAAACAATCCACCTAGGAATTTGGGGATTGATCTCAAATATTCTTAACATATATTATCCAAGACATTTGAAAAAAAGAGATACCATTTTGATCTAAGACCTTACAACATTACTGTAGGATCTGATGCTTTATTTATTACTTGAGCATTATAGATATTAAATAATAGAAATGCTAAGAGGTTCAGGGCTTGGAGTAGGGGTACACAGGTGTGATACTATCTGTATTCCTGCCTACTTTTAAGTGTTAATAAGTTGGTGCAAAAGAGAAAAACAAGTATGACATGAGATGAAATAAGCTTATCAGCTAACAAGGGTTTATCAGTAGAACAAAGGCGTAGGAAGTTATTTTAGGACAAAGAACTGAATAAGGGATTTTTCAATATATTTTAGAGTTAGTGTGTGGATGTTTTTTTAGGTGTGGCCATGAATTTTGTAACAAATGTAGACAGTTACAAACAGTGGAAGCCAGATCGTGGCTTTTGGAGATCAAGATGAGCTGACATCAACTGGAGATATGGATATTAGCGCTTAGAGAGTAGTTTCCCACAATGGTGTCACACTGTAGTGTTGTAAGTAAATGAAAACGTAAAACAAGTTAGGTTAGGTTGGGTTGGGTTTTACGGCATATCAACCTTGTTATTTAATGCCAAGGTCCGTCTTTTTTTTTTTTTTTTTTTTTTTTTTTTTTTTTTTTTTTTTTTTTTTGGTGGGGGTGAAGTTGGATCGGGTAAAATTATATTCTTTTGTATAAATTGGCTTTTTTTTTTTTTTTTTTTTTTTAAGGAATGTTAGTATTTTGATAGGATTGACTTTTTAAAATAGTTCTTTCAAATTGTTAACGTTGTAATAGTTCTGCCAGATATGCTCAAGGTTGTCACAATCCAAAAGAAAGTGTTTTCCAGTAAGGGTTCTTGGCATGTCACACATTCTGGAGTGTCTTCTTTTTTTAGCAGAAAGGAGTGAGTTATGTGTGCATGTCCTATGAGAATGCGGGACAAAACTACTTCCTCTCTACGCGATTTTCTGAAATTTGGTAAACTTTTCTCTATTGCGGGTTTGATTTTGAAAAGTTTGTTGTTTTGACAATTATTCCATTTTTCTTGCTATTTGTTCATAATGAATCTATGTATTAGTTGTTTGTAGTCCGAGTGTGGAATTTTTAAATCGCTTACATCAAGATTTAGTGCATTTCTTGCAGCTCTGTCGACTTTTTCTTTGCCTTGGATTCCAAAATGACTGGGTATCCAGCAGAATTTGATATTTTTATTTTGTGAAAGAGTATGTACTTTTTGTAATAATAGCGGTTTATTTAAATTTTGGTTCCTTAAAGATTTGAGTAGGGAGTCTAAAAAAATTACAAATTTGTTGTAGGTGAGGTCAGTAATGAGGTCTAGTGCCAGGTCTATAGCTGTGGCTTCAGCACTAAAAATTGAAGCTGGTAGTCGCTTCTGCAAGGTAGTGCTATTGGATATTATTCCGCATCCAGTTCTGTTGCCGTCCTTAGAACCATCCGTATTGATATGCTGATGATTTGGGTATTTTTCCTGGATGTTAAATAGTTTTTCTTGGTAGTTCAGTGGACGAGTTTGATTTTTTTTGGGAGCTTGTTTAGTTCAAAGATAATTTCAGGTTGTTTTAGTAGCCAGGGTGGGAGGTTTAGTTGGTTGACCTAATGGATGTTCCTGATTGTGATACCTGCATCTTCCACTAATGGTTTCATACGAAGACCGAAAGGTTTTATAGCTTTTACCTTTTGGTCAAATAGGTTTTGGTGGTTGGGATTGAA
The DNA here is from genome assembly GCF_053919585.1 of Euprymna scolopes. NCBI lineage: Eukaryota > Metazoa > Mollusca > Cephalopoda > Sepiida > Sepiolidae > Euprymna > Euprymna scolopes. Next base: position 66,144,215 of record NC_136509.1, read on the forward strand.
GGCTGGATTTGATGGTTGTGATTTTTTCCTATCGTAGAGATTGTAATCTAGTGCGTTTGCAATACAATCGTAGGCAGGATTGTCTGGGCAAGAGAGAATTTTGGTTAAGTACTGTAAAGCTAATTTGTTGCGCCGAATTGATAATGGCGGTTCGTTAGAGACTATCGGTGGGAGAAGTTCGGAAGGCTCCCAGTAACAAGCCTGAGGCCCTGATGTTGAACAGTGTCTAGTATCTTAATATATGGTTTTCTGGTAGCGCCATAAATGAAGCTATCATAATCTAGTTTTGAGCGTACTAGTGATCTATATAGTTTCAGTAGGATTTGTCTGTCCGCTCCCCAGTTTGTGTGTGCAATGACTCACATTAGCTGGAGAGTTTTGTTGCATTTATTCTTTAAGTGTTTAATATGAGGAATGAATGCGAGTCTTTTGCCTAATATTAACCCTAAGAATTTATGTTCGTCGACAACAGGAACCTGGGTATCCTCTAGTTTTAAGAGAGGATCTGGGTGCAGTTTTCTAAGCTGACAAAAATGCACGCATTTAGTCTTATTAGTGGAAAACTTAAATCAGTTTTCGGTAGCCCATTTTTTTTTTTTAATTTGTCGATGCATAGTTGGAGTTGACGCTCAATTATATGGATATGCCTTGAGCTATATGCAATTAAAACATCTACATATAGTGAGCAATCCACACCTTGGTTTATGCATTTAACGATATTGTGAATCTTTAGATTAAACAATGTTACAGATAAAATACTTCCCTGTGGTACTCCCGTTTCCTGTTCCTTAATATCAGAGAGGTATGTTCCTACACGGACATTAAATAATCTATTGTTGATAAAGTTGTTGATGAAGATGGGTAGGCTTCCTTTCAGTCGGCTTCGAGATCTTTCATGATACCATACCGCCATGTGGTATCGTAAGCTTTTTCCAGATCAAAGAATATAGCCGTCATATGCTTTTTTTGTATAAATGCATTTCTGATAAAGATTTCCAGTGTATTAAATGGTCTGTCGTGCTCCGTTGTTTTCGGAAACCACATTGAAGGTTGGTTAATATTTTATTTGTTTCAAGAAACCACATTAGTCTGGTGTTTATCATTCTCTCCATCGTCTTGCACACACACAGCTTGGTAGAGCCATGGGGCAATAATTAGAGGGGTCAGATGCATCCTTCCCTGGTTTTGTTATGGGAATGACTGTGGCTTGTTTTCATATAGCTGGAAGGTTGCCATTGATCCAGATGTCATTAAGAATGGAAAGTAAGTACTTTAATGGTTGATCTGGTAGTTGGTTCAGGAATTCATATGTTATCTCATCTGGTCCTTCAGTCGTGTTATTGGCTTTTTTTAATGAATCCTTTAGTTCTTGAATGGTAAAAAGTTTATTATAAACTTCTTCATTATTACTTTTAAAGTGTAGGTTGTTTTTTTATGATTCATGTTTAATAGTCTGGAATTTTTTATTGTAATTTTTGGATGATGAATTATTTGCAATAGTGTCTGCAGGCATGTTGGTTATGTCGTTATTTCTTTTTATTGTTTATACAGAGGTGGTTGAGAAGGGAACTGGTGTTTTTTTTCCTGATATTTTCCGTATCATTTTCCATATGGTTTTGTCTTTGGTGTTATTGTTGATTTTGGACACAAAGTTTTTCAATGATTCCCATTTGGCTTCTTTCGTTGTTCGCCGTGCTTTAGCTCTACATATTTTGAAGTTGTTTAGATTCTGAGTAATTGGTCAGTTGTTGAATTTTCTTAATGCAGCACGTCGTAGCCTGATAGCCTTTTTGCAATCATCATTAAACCAGGGCCGATTATACTTGGTTGATACCTTTGTTTTCGGTATGCATTCCTCAGCTATTGAGATGATGGTATCTGTAAAGTGAGTGATTGGGTCTTTCACATGTTTTCCAGGTAAGAGTTTGTGTTTGCATAATTATTTGAATTTATTCCAGTTACCTTTTTTAATGTTTCAACGAAGAATTTTGGAGTTTGTTTCAGGACCAAAGTGTTCTAATATTATTGGGAAGTGGTCGCTCCCACAAGTGTCCTCGTGCACTGTCCAGTTGTAATCCATAAAGATACTAGGATCACTTATAGAGAGGTCAATTGCTGAGTATGAGTTTGTAGCAGAGTGAATAAAGGTTGTTTTGTTGTTGTTATATATGCATAGGTTGTTATTGTTGTTGTTAATATTTTCTATGATTCCTTTTCTGTCTGTGTATGAACATCCCCAACTAACATTATGACTGTTAAAGTCACCTAATAATATGAAGGGGCAAGGAAGTTGGTTAAGTTTCTCTATCTCTGTTTCATCTATAGGGTCAGTTGGGGGTAGATGGAGCAGATTGTTCTATGTAAGGTGGTTGTGGTGGCAATTGCCTGTAAATTAGTTTGTAGATTTATTTGGCTTTGTGCAGTGTTTTTGTTGATGAGAATGGATGTTCCTCCAGAAGCTCTATTTGAATTATTTGTTGTGTGGTTGTATTCAGTGAAGTTACGGAGATTGATAGTTTCAGATGGTTTTAAAAAAGTCTCTTGTATGCATATTATAGTAGGGCAGAGATTGGATATTAGTAGAAGTAATTCATTCTTGTTAGCTTTTCTACCTCTGCAATTCCATTGGATTATTTTGTTGGCCATAGTTTAGTTTTATGTTTTTGATTTCCTTTTATTTTATTAAGAATAACAGTGGTTGTTTTCTACTATTTGATTATGGGGGTTCGGAGGCTCTGTCGTCCATTTCCATTATTTCCAAGGATTTAAATTTGTTCTGATCTGTAGTTCTGGTTTCTGACATGGAGCGAGATCTGTCTTTTTTGGGGTTTTTCATTTATTTTCTGTTTGGTTGGTGTGAGATTTGATTTTTTTTAATCTTTGCAGAGGGTACTAGGCAATTGTTCTTTTGGTTTTGGGATGTTTTCAGTTTGTGTGGGTCTTTTGTTAGAGGATTGTGTTTGATTTTGGGGATCTGGTGGGATTTTATTTTCAACTGTTTGATAGTTATTTTCAAGTACAGCTTGAGTTGACGACAGTTGCTGTAAGGTGGCCCTCAATGCCTCAACTAGCTCTTGAAGTGATTTTATGAGGGTAGAGATTTCCTTTAGTTCAATGTTTTCTATTGTTTTTAATTGATTTTTGGTTGCACCTGCATATGATCTAGTTGGTTCTGTTGTGGTGGCTGTTTCAATAATTTTTCTAGCTTCGGTAAAACTTATGTTTTTGGTATATTTTAGTTCGTTTATTTTTTTTTCTTTGATCCAGTTTAGGTAGAGTGATGAGTATGCCGGATGGTTCTCACCACAGTTTGGGCATTTTATATTTCCTTGGCATTCTGTTTCCTGGTGTTCATTACTGCTACATTTTGGGCATACTGTTTTCCTGGTGCAGTATTCTTTGAAGTGGCTAAAGTTTTGGCAGTTTAGGCAGCAAAGTTGTCTGGGGATATATGTTTCTACTTTAATGTTAATATATCCAATCTTGAGTTCAGTTGGTGGGGTGGTAGTATTGAAAGTTAATATGTGTTGGTGTTAGTTTGTTTGTTCGTTTCTTTTTATTGTAATTCTTTTAGTATCTATAACTTTTTGTTTTTTTTAGATTTGTTTTTATTTCTTCTAGAGAGCAGGTGTTTAATTCTGGACATCCGATGACTTCCTTTGAGGTGTTGAGGGTTTTGTGAGGGTAGGCTTTGATGTTTATATCAAGGAACTTTGTCCATGTTAAAATTTCTTCGGCACTACTTTTAGTAGATACTTGTATAAGTAAGGTTCCATTTTTTAATTTTTTTATTTGTTTTGTGTTCAGATTTTTGTTGATAATTTTTTCGATTATGAATCGGGACATTTTATTTATTTGTGTTATCTTGCAATTCGAAGATTATATACTCCGGAAAGTTTGTGTTTTCATCTTCATCACTTTCTGCATGGGGTCTTTTAATTTTTTTGGAAGCCATAGGATTTTTTTGTTTTTGTTTTTTAATCATCATCCTTGCTCCCCACACTCCTCAGAGCCCTAAATTGGGAGATGGTTGGGGGGAAACCCATTTGCCCAAGCATCTCAGGGATACAATGATGATATACTCAAACAGTGAGTATAGCTGATTATGACGATTTTTTTCATTTCCTCGGACCCAGCAAGATATAGAAAGGGATAGTTGTTAATAGCATCAGTTTTCACCATCTAATTGGCCCTTGCCATCGCTTTAGAATGATAGTGTGTGTGTGTTTTATAAGTGTAATGTGTTTGTATTTCTTTGTGGGGATTTACTATTATTAGGGACTGTCATGACTAGCTGGTTGATCGGGTCGAGCCTGCCCGACCGTCCGTCTAGCTGAAGCAAGGGCCAAAGTGGAGTGTTGCTAACTCACTGCCACTTGGTTCTGAGGTCATGAGGTGCTCAGCCACTAGGATACCATTCTAAGGCATTACGGGTCGCCACCTACGGCCAACAGGTGGACCCATTGAGGGACTTTTACTCTCTGCAGGGGGGGGGGGCAGTCGGTGTATTCTGATACTCCACTGACAGGGTCTGGGAGTGGGGAGGGGGATAAAATAAAAAGGGGAGGGAGAGGGGCTATTGTTTTTGTTGTTGGTTTTGCAGAACAAAATTAAGTTTTACAAAAAAGATCAGAAAACAAAAATGTCAATGTAGGTGCATTTCATCTCATGAAGCCAAAGGACTACCTGATCTGGTAGCACCAGCGTAAAACAAAACCTCTTTCCAAGGCTTTATTGAACAAAATTCACAGCAAATAAAGCAAGAGAGAAAGAACTGAAGACTTTTAAAGAAAAAGGAACACGTGCAAAATCATGTGGCAAGAAACTGAATTTGCATTTTTTTTTTTTTTTTTTTTAATAGTAAGAACAAAACAATTTAAATGAAAATATTTTAAACAAAACAAAGCAATTTACATGAAAAATAACAATCTCCCTCACTTGTAAAAGAGATTGTAAATAGTTTTATAAATCCAGTCACTGGACTGGTCTGCAAATTCTGTTAGATTGGCATGGAGGTAGTTTATTTCAAACTTACATCTCCAACTTCCAACGTAGACCCCCACTACGATGTCTCCTTCTCCGACATCAGAGGTCTACATTCTAACCTTCCAGAGGTTGAAACCCAATTACAGGAGACGAAACCAGACCTTTTATTTTTAAGCAAAACTGGCATTGGACAGGCTATTTCTCTAGATGAGTTCGCAATTAAAAAGATACTCTAAACTTCTAAATTTGACCCCCAAAATCGCCATGGGCATGGAATATGTGCCTATAAAAATGGTTTTCCATGTGGTAGAGACATTTCCAGAGAAGATCCTAACTTACCCGATATGTGCTTCCAGGTTGCACTAGTTCACAGTACGGCATTTATATTTACTCTCTATTGCCCCCACAATAGCAGAGTTACTATTTTTAAAAGCATATCTGAGAAGTCCTTCAGCTAACATTCACGTATGTGGAGACTTAAATGTTCACAACGTGGAATGGTTGACTCACTCAAACAAGACCGATGATGAGGGAAGGTTCTGTTATGATTTCTCCATTGCTTATGACCTCACTCAGATTGTTCACGAACCCACCAGTATGCCCGACAATGACGGCCAGTATGAGAGTCTACTAGACCTTTTTCTCACAACTTGCCCTGAACTATGCTCAGTTTCTGTTCTGTCTCCTCTTGGATCTTCCAACCAATCTGTTGTATCAATTAAGATAAGAATGAAATGTAATAAGTCCCCAAACGTACTTCTCTATCGTACAGTATATCGATACATTAATGCTGACTGGGATAGCTTCCATACATTCATATCGAATCTACCTCTGCGTTCCATGTTTAAAAAGGATGTGTCCTCTATAGTATCAGACCTGACGGAATGGTTAATTGTTGGTATAGACCGTTTCATAACCTCAAAAAAGTTCCAGCAAAAACCTAACAGCCAGCCATGGTTCTCTCCAGAATGTGCTGCTGCCATTGTGCACAGAAATCACTTTTTCCACTGCTTCCAACGTAATAGATGTATGGAAACTATAGCCGCTTTCAGGACTGCCAGCAACCATTGTAATAAAGAACGCAAGAGAGTTGCATGCTCAGTCCGTCAAGTCTAAAGTAGCTGAGCAGTGGCTTGGTTCCCGACAGTTTTGGCAAATAGCAAACAGAATCCTGAACAGAAGTGTGTGCTCTATCGCAACTATCATCAATGGACCCGAGTTAATCTCGTCAGCATCAGAAAAAGCCAAACTCTTTGTCAAGAACTTTGCAGCTAATTTTACACTTTGCAACGAAGGACGCCAACCCCCAATATTTCCTCCCGTATCAGAAAACACGCTATGTGATATACATATATCTGTACGTGATGTTGCCAAGCTAATCAAAAACCTTGATTCCAATAAAGCAACTGGCACTGACGGTATTCCAATTATAGTACTCAAAAAAACATCAACCAGAACTAGCGCCTATACTTACAGAACTGTTTAAACGTTGTCTTAAGGAGAATTGCTTCCCATCACCCTGAAAAATCTCATCAGTATGACCTGTATTTAAGAATTCAGGTGATCGCTCATCCCCCTCTCAGTACAGGCCAATAAGTCTCCTGTGCATCATGAGTAAGTTGCTGGAATCTGTTAAATACAGAAGTAATCAATCATCTCACCAAAAATAAACCTGTTAGTGACACACAATATGGTTTCCGTTCTGCTAGATCTACAGCAGATGTGCTTACAGTTATATCTCATAGGATTAGTGAATCTCTCGACAGAGGCAACCTTTCTAGGGCAATTTCTCTTGACATATCTAAGGCCTTTGATAGGGTATGGCATGAAGGTTTACTTCACAAGATCTCTAGCTATGGTATAGCTGGAAAAGTCTTCTCAATTATTAAATCATTTCTTTCTGACAGGTTCATAAGAGTAGTAGTTGATGGGCAAAAAAAATGGGCCCAACTATTTTCTTGATCTACATTAATCATCTTCCAAATCACATCCTTACATCATTTGTAGACATTATGCTGATGACACTACCATTTATGGTAGCAAATCTAAGACAGTAAACAAGTTCTTCCCGATTCTCTCTCTTCTGATCTTGAGCACATGGTACAATAGGGAAAGGAGTGGCTGGTTACTTTTAATGCATCTAAAACCAAGCTTCTATCTTTACATCATCAACATTCTAATCCCCATCTGGCATCAATTGAAATGAATGGCTCTCATCTTCAGGAGGCCTCAAGTTTTGACAAGCTTCTGGGCTTGACCATTACTCCTGATCTTAAATGGAACACGTACATCAAATCTGTTGCCAAGGCCGCTGGAAAAATGGTGGGATCTTTCTATCGATCCAGTAGATATCTCACTGCTGATGCAATTCTCTATCTATATAAGAGCCAGGTACGTCCAAGGATGGAATACTGTTGCCACATCTGGGCAGGAGCTGCTAGAAAGGACTTGTCCTGCCTTGATAGAGTTCAAAATAGACTTCGTAGCCTCGTAGATGTCCTTTTCTCTTCCTTACAACTCTATCTCACAGAAGAGATGTTGCGTGTTTGTCTCTGATGTATCGTTATTTTCATGGAAAGTGTTCGACTGAGCTTCAATATGGTCCCCCCTCGCAAAACTTTCACAAGAAACACTCGTCTAGCTGTAAACACTATCAATAATTCCCCCCACTTTTTATCTGTGCCTAAACCTAAACGTAGATTCCATGAACAAAGCTTTTTTATTAGAACTGCACACCTGTGGAATTGTTTTCCTGCTTTCCAGCTGACTACAATATGGTTGTCTTCAAGTCTAACGTAAATAAGTTCTTGATGAGCCGTTCCATATAAGTTATCGAATTTAACAAATTTTCATTACTAATGATTATTATATTGTCCAATTTCTACTGTACACTCTTTAACCCTTATCCTTGAGTGGCCTCTTGGCCTTGATAAGGTGTTGATACCTATGAAAAAAAAGAAAAAAAAAGAAAAAGTCCAATGTGAACAAGTTCTAATTGAATCGTCCCCCTAAGTAATCCAACTTACAAAATTCTCACTGTTTACTATGCTAAAATCACAATGACTAATGTATACCTATTAACCCTTATCCTCGAGTGGCCTCTGGGCCTTGATAAGTGGTGACTCCTATGTAAAAAAAAAATAAAAATAAAAAAAGCCAGGTAGGTCCAAGAATGGAATACTGTTGCCACATTTGGGCAGGAGCTGCTAGAAAGGACTTGTCCTGCCTTGATAGATTTCAAAATAGACTTTGTAGCCTCGTAGGAGATGTCCTTTTCTCTTCCCTGCAACCTCTATCTCACAGAAGAGATGTTGCGAGTTTGTCGCTGATGTATCGTTATTTTCATGGAAAGTGTTCGACTGAGCTTCAGCCTATGGTCCCCCCTCGCCAAACTTTCATAAGAAACAATCGTTTAGATGAAAACACTTAATAATTCCCCCCACTTTTTATCTGTGCATAAACCTAAACGTAGATTCCATGAACAAAGCTTTTTTATTAGAACTGCACGTCTGTGGAATTGTTTTCCTGCTTTCCAGCTGACTACAATATGGTTGTCTTCAAATCTAACGTAAACAAGTTCTTAATTAGCCGTTCCACTTGTTAACAAATTTACCGAATTAACGATTACTATATCGTCCAATTTCTGCTGTACACTCTTTAACCCTTATCCTCGAGTGGCCTTTTGGCCTTGATAAGTGGGAATGCCTATGTAAAAACAAAAAAAAAACAACAAAAAATCTGATCGAACACTAAAAAATGCTATTTCAATCCTTCCAGAAGGTAGACGTCAGTGGATTCTGGAATAAGTAACTGGATGCCGACAGGCTCTGGAGTGGGTAGCCTGATGTTGACGAGCTCTGGAGTGGGGCTGGAAGGCTGGAGGAGTATGCAGGCTCCTCAGAGTGCAGGCAGTGAAGGTAGAAATCCTTTTGGAAGGATAGCCCAGAAAAAGGCTGTTTGTGAAAAATTTCAGGTTGGGGAAAAACTTTCTGAGTTTGTTGTGGAAAGACTTTCTGTTTGAAGAACTGCTGCTGCTGAGAGCTTTGACTGGGTACATCAAAGTTGACTCTAAGCTTCCCCCTGCCATAGGTAAAATTTTGGCAGCAGACATGCTGTATTCGTGAAATAGTATTGTTACAACAAGCACCGCATCAGTAAAAAACAAATGAATAGAATTAATTTTTCACAGAATCAATCACAATGTGTTGTCTCCAGATCGGGTTCCTTTTTTAACAAGGGACACATACTTTAAGAGCACTGGTGTCTCGTGCCTCTTTTTCATTCATCTCTGTGCAAGTTTTTTATATAGTTTTTCTTTTCTTATTTTTTCCCTTCTTGATCTTTCTTTATTGAAAAACTTAGCCGTTTAGACATTCAAAAAAAAAAAAAAAAAAAAAAAAGTAAAAGAAAAACTTCATATTGCTATCCTTCAAGAACTTCGGGTTCCCACGCGATCTCATCCTAGTCTCGTTTTAGATTCTGTCCTTCCTCCTTTTCACCGCAGAATTTGAAACGATACACACGGCCTTTACTCGACTCCATGAACTGGGCTATCTCCCGTTCTAACCATGAGGTACGTTCAGAACATCCCATTATTCCTCATCTTGTGCTCTTTATCGACTTTACCTGCCTATTCCTCCTATGAAAAAACTTGAAACCTTATGTTTAATTAATCCAGTGTTTAAGTTCTGGATACAATTTTGAGAAATTCTATTTATTCTCTCCTTAGCTCGCAAAGAACTTATATTTTCTCAGACCTTTATTTCTATTTTTATTTGGTGGACGCTTGTGTAGTTTATGCGCTGTACTAATATAACAACCTTCGTAGGAAAAACAGATAGAAATGCTCCATACTTTCACCTAACAATTTAATAAAAAAGAAAAAAGACATTTTCTAACTGCTCCATACTTTCACCTAACAATTTAATGGAGAAAAGACACTTTCTAGCTATTCTGGACTTTCACCTAACAGTTGATTGAAAAAGATAAAAGATATCCCAGAATTTGTTAATTTGGAAGTCCTGTCCAAAACGTAATTATCCTTTTGTTTAATTATTTTTTCTCCTTTTAACAACTCCTTTTGTTTTATTTTTGTTTCAGATTTTTTAAACTAATTAATAAAGCGTTTTCAACGTAACAGTTGTTTTCGTTGTGTTAATTTGAGTTTATCTGTCTGCCCAACGCACACTTTCTGAAGTTGACTGCTGGAAGGTATTGCAGGTACCTGAAAGCAAGATTCTAGAACAGTAAAATAATCTCTGGAGCTGAACTGAGCGGATTAACCCAGTCAACATGAAAATAATTAGCGCAGCAACAGAAATTCTCAGCCACGTAGCTACACAGAACTCCGAACAGACGCGTTACAGTCAGATACATTACCAATTTCAAGATGTCTTCCGCCGCATCATACCACACGCGGTCGAAAGTTTCAGCCTCAAACAAGTCGTCTACTTAAGCTTGGGCCAGAGCGGAAGCAGCTAAAGCTCATCTCGCCCTTATTGACAGCGAAGCAGGCCTAGAACAGGAGCTTGAAATGTTGAGGATTAACGCGCTACAGAAAGAAGTAGAGCTAAAAACAAAATTTAAAAAAAAAAAAGCTCGAAAGGAAGCGGCCCTCACAGCCACCTACTTCAGCAGAGATGAAGGCTCAGTCACCTCCTCTCGTCGCTACAGAGCCAGCCCTATGCTCGGCCAACCACCCTTCGACACCTTACAACGTACTACCGACTACGTCATCAGCCAGAGGTCCCTAAAACAGTCGGAGGCACCAGTCGTTCCCCCTGTCGATCAGCACTTCCGACCTTCTCCTGACCAAACCTTGGACCCTCCACACGACCTTTTATTATACATGGCCCGCCGGGAAATGCTCTCCTCAAGTCTAACAAGATTCTCCGACCAACCAAAAGACTATAGAGCCTGGAAATCGTCTTTCCTGAACGCTATCTCGGGATTGAGGCTTTCTCCCTGGGAGGAGATGGATATGCTGGTCAAGTGGCTCGGCAGACACTCCTCAGACCAAGCCAACAGACTGCTCACTTCAACCAGCCTGAAAAGGGACTGTATGAGATATGAAGTAGGCTCGACAAATGCTACGGAGCCGTCGAAGTCATTGAGGACTATTTTCAAGAGACTCAAAGTGTTTCCTAAGATTACAAAGGACTACACAAAGCTTAGAGACCTAATCTATCTTCTTGCAGAGGTTCAAGCTCTGAAGGACGATGGGGATATACCCGGCCTCACCACCTTGAATACTGCCCGCGGCATCCGGCAAATAGTGGAAAAGCTCCCACCTTCTATAGGAGACAAGTGGACATCGTATGATGCCAAATACAAACGACAACACCAAGTGTCCTTCCCCCCCTTTCTCTGTTTTTGTCGGTTACATAGAACAGTAGGCAGATGACCAAAATGACCCCAACTTCTATCAGACAATGGACAATCAACCCCCTAAAGGGCACAAAAGGACAAGCCGCGGTGAGGTCTCCGTCGATAAGATTGAGGTGAAAACAAAGGACGCCTCATCCTCTCCGAAAATGCTGGGCCTTTAAGAAAAACCTTTGTCCGAAAGGAAAGGCATCCTTGAACAAAATGGGATGTGTCTCCGATGCTGCTCCACCACAGACCACATAGCGAAGGAATGCAAGGCCATTCTAAAATGCATAGAATGTGGCAGCGACAGCCACGAAAGCTCGATGCATCCACACCCGATACCCCAACCAACCAATGCTAAACCCATGCCATCGCACGGCAGAGAGAAGGAAGATGTTTCGGCCAATTGTTTACAAATCTGTGGAGACAACCTAAATGGACGATAATGCTCCAAGATCTGTCTTGTTAACATATATGCAAGTGGACAAGAAAAGTCGCTTAAGGCATATGTTGTGATTGACGAGCATAGCAACAAATCCCTGGCTCACTCGGAGTTCATCGACGACCAGGGTCCTACCTCAACATACACCCTGAAAACCTGTGCTGGGGTCACAGAGGCATCAGGAAGAATAGCGCTAGGATACAAGGTGGGGTCTCTCAATGGGAAAACCACATACACTCTGCCAACCTTGGATTGAGTGTAATGAGATTCCAGATGACTGGTCTGAGATACCGACACCCGACGTGGTGCGGAAACTTCTCCACTTAGCGGTCACCGCAGACGAGGTGCCTGCCCTGGATCCAGATGCACCCATCTTGCTACTTCTGGGACGCGACGTCATTGAAGCCCACAAGGTCCGGAGAACGATTAACGGTCCGCGTGGTGCCCCCCATGCCCAGAAATTGGATCTAGGATGGATCGTGGTGGGAGACATTTGCCCGGAAAGATAAAAAACAAAAACATTAGTGTCTTCTTCACCATACACTAGTGAAGAGCCACCCCTCCATTTTTGAGCCTTACCCTAACTTAATCCATGTTAGGGAGAGGTATGGACCCCCGATCGCAACTTACCGAACTCAACACCAGGGTTTAGGCCACTCAGTGTTCCAACTCACAAGAGGACGAGTGGTGCACACTCTATTGAAGATCTTATGTTCCTGAAAATTATGGAGCAAAACCTAGAAAGGGACCCCGACAACAACTGGATAGCCCCACTACCCTTTAAGCCTTCCAGACGATGTCTCCCCAACAACAGGGATCAAGCCGCTAAAAGGCTTCTTTCCCTGTTGAGACAGTTCAAGAGGAACCCACAACTGAAAGACGACTTTCTTTTCATGGGAAAACTTCTGGGAAGAGAACATGCCGTAATTGCCCCTCCTCTGGCACGAACGAAGAAAGATGGTATCTCCCCATGTTCGGAATATAGCACCCCAAGAAGCACGGGAAGATTAGAGAGGTGTTCGATTCCAGCACCCAATACAACGGGGTATCGCTCAACGATACCTTGTTAACTGGGCCTGACCTTATCAACTCACTCGTGGGTGTCCTGATCCGATTTCGGAGGGACCTTGTGGCCATTATGGCTGATATAGAACAAATGTTCTATTTCCGAGTCAAGGCAGGACATAGGAGATTCCTAAGATTTCTCTGGTTCCAAGATAACATCACCAGGGAGGTCAAGAAATATCAGATGAATGTACACGTATTCGGAAACAGACCTTCACCAGCGGTAGCAACCTACTGCCTCAGGCAGTCTGTGCACCAAGGACACCCCAACTGCAACCAGGATGTACAGGAGTTTGTAGGGCACAACTTCTACATAGATGAAGGCCTAACATCCGTCCCAACTATCAAGGATGCCATCTCCCTGCTACAGAAGACCAGAACTGTATTGGTAGCATCCAACCTGAGACTGCACAAGATCGCATCCAACAAGAGGACCATCATGGCAGCCTTTCGAACCAAAGATCATGCCAATGAAAGCAAAGCTCTCAACCTGGAAGAAGATGTAGCACCAGTGCAACACAGCCTCGGTCTTAACTGGGATTCTAAAGGTGACCACTTCTTCAGAGTGGCTGACCCTGACAAACCCTAGACACAAACAAAGAGGTGTTCTATCCACCATAAACAGCCTCTACGGCCCTTTGGAATTTGTGGCCTCTGTGACTGTCCAGGGCAAGTTCATTCTGCAGACTCTAACCAGGGACAACGACTGGGATACTCCACTGCCACCGCAAAAACAGGAACTATGGAAGGCATGGAGAGACTCTCTGAAGGACCTGCACAACCTGCAAATTCCTAGGTCCTATGCTAACATGTCCCCTTCTACTGTGCTTTTCAGATGCCTCTACTAAAGCTATTGCAGCCGTCACTTACTTGAGGCTAACCTTCGGAAACGGAAGCTGTGAGACTGCATTCATTATGGGAAAGACAAAACTGACCCCCCTCAAGCTGAAACCTTCATACCAACATTGTAACTGTGCGTTGCAGTCCTAGCGGTGGAATTGGCAGACCTCATACACCAGGAATTGGATATGGAGGCTGACACCACCTTCTATACGGACAGCAAGGTAGTTCTTGGCTACATCAACAATGAAGTCAGATGCTTTTACGTTTATGTAGCTAACAGAGTTCAGAGGATATGCCGCACTTCTCAGCCTAAACAGTGGCATTACGTATCTACCGACCAGAACCCTGCAGACTGTGGAACTAGGTCCGTTCCCGCTATCCAGCTTCATGATGCACCTTGGCTCCGCGGACCAGCATTCTTATCCCGACCCTCAGCACCATCTGCTGATGGCGAAAATTATGGCCTTATCGATCCAGACCAAAACACTAAGATTAGTCCAGTGGTGACTGTATTTATCACTAGTTCTTCTTTTCAACTGGACCCTAACCGTTTTGAGAGGTTCTCATCATGGATTGTGGTTAGGCGAGCTGTGACCCGCTTGATACACATTGCCCAGACTTTTCGCAGAGAAAACCAAGGCAAAACCTGCAGTAGATGGCATTATTGCAAAACCTTTACCATGGAGGTGCTAACGCAGGCGGAACAGGTGATAATTAAAGTGGTGCAAAGGCACAGCTACGCTAAAGACATGTCCTGCCTCAAAGAAGCAAAAAAAACTGCCCTCGAACAGCGCAATCAAGTCTCTAGACCCATTCCTCGATGCACAAGGCCTCCTCAGATTCGGAGGGCGGATGCGGAGAGCAGAACTGTCCCAGGAAGAAATGCATCCCATCATCATTCCTGGAAAGCATCACTTAGCTACTCTACTGGTGCGTCATCATCATCAGCAGCTTATTTACCACCAGGGACATCATCTGACAGAGGGTGCTGTTCGAGCCGCTGATTGTCGGTGGCAAGAAATGCATCAATAAAGTGATACACTCCTGTGTCAAGTGCAAGCAGCTCCGGGGATCCATACAAGTCCAAAAATTATCCGACTTACCTGAAGATCGCGTTGCCTTCAACCCTCCTTTCACTAATGTAGGGCTGGATGTATTTGGACCTTGGCCAGTCACCTCTAGGAGAACCAGGGGCGGGCTAGCCCATTGCAAAAGATGGGCCACCATTTTCACCTGCATGACCACCAGAGCAATCCAAATCGAGATGCTGGAATCTCTTGACATCTAGAGCTTGGTCAATGCCCTACGTTGATTCTTTGCTATCCAAGGTCCAGTCAAACTTCTCCGCTCGGACCAAGGCACGAACTTCATTGGAGCAAGGAAAGAATTGGGAATAGCCTCCAATTTGGACTGTGACGCAGTTAGAAACCATCTCGCAAACTCTGGCTGCACCTGGCTCTTTAATGCCCCTCATGCTCCACACATGGGCGGAGCCTGGGAAAGGATGGTAGGCATAGCCAAAAGAATCCTCAACGCCATGTTGCTGCAACACGGGAGCACTCGTCTGACACATGAGGTGTTAACAACCTTTCTCGCGGAAGTAACTGCCATCATTAATGGCAGACCACTTATACCGGTCTCTACTGATCGAGAAGATCCAATCCCACTGACTCCTGCAACCCTGCTCACACAAACGATCGGCTCCGTCTCTGCGCCACCTGGTGAATTCGACACAAAGGATGTTTCTCGTCGGCAGTAGAGACATGTCCGACACCTTGGAATAGGTGGAAGAACCAATATCTGCCTCTGCTGCAGCCCCGCAAAAAATGGGTTGAGAGCATTACAAATTTGTCACCTGGAAGTGTGGTGCTCATGAAAGACAAAGAACACAAAAGAAACGAGTGGCCTCTGGGGGTGGTGACTAGAGCAATCCCCAGCAAAGACAGCAAAATCCGCCAAGTGGAACAGAACCCAAAAAAGCCACTTTGGGAGGCCCATTTCTGACATCATCCTTTTGCTGCCTGCATCGGAACCTGCCACATAACTTGTTCTGCTTCCTCATTCACCATGCGCACTGATGGTGCAATTGCATAAATGACAATTAGACGGAGAGTGTTGTGTCTCCAGATCGGGTTCCTTTTTTAACAAGGGACACATACTTTAAGAGCACCGGTATCTCGTGCCTCTTTTTCATTCATCTCTGTGCCAGTTTTTTTATATAGTTTTTCTTTTCTTATTTCTTCCCATCTTGATCTTTCTTTATTGAAAAACTTAGCCATTTAGACATTCAAAAAAAAAAAAAAAAAAAAAAAAAAAGTAAAAGGAAAAACTTCATATTGCTATCCTTTGAGAACTTCGGGTTCCCACGCGATCTCATCCTAGTCTCGTTTTAGATTCTGTCCTTCCTCCTAAACGATACACACGGCCTTTACTCGACTCCATGAACTGGGCTATCTCCCGTTCTAAGCCATGAGGTACGTTCAGAATATCCCATTATTCCTCATCTGGTGCTCTTTATCGACTTTACCTGCCTATTCCTCCTATGAAAAAACTTGAAACCTTATGTTTAATTAATCCAGTGTTTAAGTTCTGGATACAATTTTGAGAAATTCTATTTATTCTCTCCTTAGCTCGCAAAGAACTTATATTTTCTCAGACCTTTATTTCTATTTTTATTTGGTGGACGCTTGTGTAGTTTATGCACTGTACTAATATAACAACTTTCGTAGGAAAAACAGATATAACTGCTCCATACTTTCACCTAACAATTTAATGGAGAAAAGACACTTTCTAGCTATTCCGGACTTTCACCTAACAGTTGATTGAAAAAGATAAGATATCCCAGAATTTGTTAATTTGGAAGTCCTGTCCAAAACGTAATTATCCTTTTGTTTAATTATTTTTTCTCCTTTTAACTACTCCTTTTGTTTTATTTTTGTTTCAGATTTTTTAACTCATTAATAAAGCGTTTTCAACGTAACAGTTGTTTTTATTGTGTTAATTTGAGTTTATCTGTCTGCCCAACACACGCTTTCTGAAGTTGACTGCTGGAAGGTATTGTAGGTACCTGAAAGCAAAATTCTGAGGAATAACTGCCGCGAGTCCAGAACACAATGAATAGACTTTCCAATGTAAAGTTATTGTGTTTATGAATCCAAGTCAGCTTGGAATCCAAGTCTTTTCTATTTTGTTTAATAGAGAAAGGGTTGAATTTGTTTTTTTTTTTCTCTTCAGGTTGATATAAGAAAAGGGGTGTTGCTATTTTTAGCACAAGGTCAGTAGTGCTGTTTGTTTGCCACCAGATGGCATATGTGAGATTGTTTACAAATAACAATCATCAGTGTATTAAAAAATACCCAAGCAGACATAAGCGCCCCACAACAGTCTTAAAACTTTAACATGTCTTAAACATTTATTCTAAATATTTTCCATAACTAATAAGTAAAATAATATTTTTGTTATTTTTATGCATTAAAATAATGATTTATATTAATTACTCTTGATACCAGCGGCTTTTATTGATGCTCCTCCTAAAATGTTACATTGTTTATACTTTTGTTGAAAACAGGTTAACTAGCAGCGGTCACACTCAGCAAGCTGAAGCCGTTTAATTAGAAGTTAAATGTTTTGTGAATTACGTTATTTTGTAAAAACAATTTTTTTTTGAATTAACGTGCTTTGTGATCCTTTTATAGAATTTTCTTCAAGGAATATTGGTTTTCAAATATACTTCACTTTCGAGTTTTAATCTTAGTAACAAATGACTTTATAGTTGACAATTAAAAAAATGAAATCAGATTCTACTCTTAGGTGATTATGTGTGAAGTCATTAAAAAACTTAGTGGAAAGAAAAGAAAAAAATGACAACAAAAATAATTTAGGATTTAAAGTAGAGATTTGATCAGTTTTGCATATAAATTTAATGTATAATGATCCTCCCATTTTCGCCTTATTGAGTAGGTAATACTCCAAATTCTTTTGATACGTTTTAATTTGAAAAGTGTATATATATATATATATATAAATAAAGCCTACCACTAGGTTTATGTCCAAGTGCCTTCATGGACCTGTCGTATCATTAACTGAGCGACACGTTCAGCCCTGAAAAAAATCTCCTTTAACCTTAACAGTAACCCTAAACCCCTCATAAACTATTAAAAACACTTACGATTGTCCAAAAAGAAAAAAAACTTACAGGATAATTTCCCATAAAAAAATCTAAGATTATCTTACATTAAATTTTTATATCAAATTTAAGTTTGCTGGGGTTTTTTTTGTTTTTATTTCTGCAAAGTTCGGTGTGTTCATAAGTAATTACCTAAATAAAGAGAGCGATTTAGCAGGTGTTAATCTTGTATATAATAAAAGAGGCTCAGTTTTCCCCCTCTGGACCAAAATATTGTAGGTTTACATCAACAGATTGCACATAAAAAATGTAATGTTTACGCTAATAGCCACTATCTTATTTAACTACAGAACGCCATAACAGACACATTAATTCATATTAAAACATTACATTTATTCCTAGGAGTGCCACTTTCATCATCTTCATAACCTACAGAGAAAGTAGCTCAAATTTCTCCCCCTATTCCATAAGTCCTCTTCCAACACTATTTTACAACATGTGCGTTCATACTTTTTCCGACTTACCTGGGTCTACTCCGTTATTAACTGACCATTGATTCCATACACATCGCCAACTCTTATCGCTTTACCATCACACAATGATTTCTCCCTCTTCCCATCCCTCAAAATCTCACTGGTTGAGATCTACATATTCGTACATTCCAGAATGAACGAAACATCATTCAAAAAAGTATGCTCCACAGATGGCTTCCCTGAGCAGAATCATTACATATTAAATACCCCAATTACAAACGTCGGAATCTCAAAGAAAAAATGATTCACACAGTACTATTTATGTAAATATTTTACTAACATGTTTCATCATCCTTATCAATAGAAATCATTAATTGGTTTATTGATTTATTTTAGTGTTATTTGAACAAATGAAAATTGGAGTTTCATATTTTCATTGCTGTTTACATTTATTTCATTTACAGTGACAAATACAATGACAAAATTATTAATTATATTTTACATTAATCTTTCATTTTATTAATAAAGATACCACAATAGTATTTCGTTTTTATTAGACTATTAATAGGGATGCATGGGATAATATTTCGTTTCATTTTGTTTTTGACTTTCCGATTCAATTTATAAGTTTGTACGTTTGTTTATATACACAAACTATAAATGGATAAAATTACATCACACTATTACAAATGTGATTAAACTTTATTATAACATACCCACGTTATTTAACAAATAAAAAAAGAAGGGGTAAATATCAAGATTTTTTCTATCTTCAACCAATCCTTTAAAATTATCACTTATCTAGGTTTTCCGGGATGGTGAAAGAAAAATCATGTTTAAAATTACAGCAAAGAAGTAAATGTAAAATATATGAAGCAATGTTAGTTTCAAAAAAGGTTTTCGGGGGTGCTGACAATGAAAATAACATTTAAAATTCCAACAAATGAGTAGTTTCAAAAATATTAAAAACTGTTACTTGCAAAAAAGTAGGGGGATCACTTGTATATAATAATACAACATAAAATGAGAACCCACTTATTGCCACCTTTTGTTGTGGGGTGGAGGTAGGTCAGCATACAATGAACAGAATTTAAACTGAGAAACCACCTTTTTTGGAGAGGGGGGGGGGGTCACTAATAAGCATTATTAATCGATTTGATGTGCACCAATCCCAAACAAAAAAGTTTTTACGTTAAATTGTGTGTACGTTGAGCGCCCCCCCTCCCCGCTAAAAAAAAAAATGTGGCCATAAAGTAAGTGTTTGTGTTATATTATTATTTTAGGAACTAACATTTATTCATATCTTAGAAACTACTCAAATGCTGGATTTTTATACGTTAAATGGTAATTTTACAGGATTTTTCGAGGGTGGGACGATTCTCCATATTTACCAAAGAAAAAAAAAATGCAAGATGAAATTTTACAATGAGTAAATGTGTTTCATTTTATAATTTATAATTAAAAGCATGGAACAATACAAAGTACAATTTTTTCATTGAGGACGAGGGGGTCTTTGGTAAATATACTTCCACCTTACGATTAAATTTTAAAAAATAGCGTGAAAGTTGAATTTAACCTGAAAACACTAATTACAAATAGCACTTTAAAATTTGGTGCTTATGCATTTTTGGTAAAGTAGATATTAATCTTGGATACATATGATGGCAGAGCGCGATACCATCATCTCTTCTCAGGTACATGGTATCATAAAAAACCTAGACACCTCAAAAGCATGTGGACCCAATCTCATCCCGGCTGTGCTATTAAAAAAATACTCCACTGAGGTTGCTCCAGTTCTCTCCAAACTTTATAACAAATGTCTTAACGAATTTTCTTTACTGACTGCTGGAAAACTGCTTCTGTGGTACCAGCTTTCAAGAACTCTGGTGAAAGAACTGACTCATTAAATTATCACCCCAATAGCCTCCTCTCGCTTTTCGCCAAAATAGGAGTCCATAATTAATCAAGCTCTAGTCCATCATCTTACAGCTGCTAAACTCCTGACCGACAATCAATATGGATTTAGGCAAGCCTGTTCCACAGCAGATATCCTAACTAATCTCTGAACGTATATACCATTCATTGGGCAAAACAGGAGAAGGTAGAACAGTAGCCCTCGATATATCTAAGGCTTTTGACAGGGTATGGCACGAAGGGTCTTCTAAGGAAAATTAGATCATATGGTATCACTGGAAGAATACATAATGTAATTAAATTCTTAAGAGAAAAATCCAGGTTGTCCTCGGCGGTCATACATCTAAACAATAGGATATAAAAGCAGGAGTACCTCAGGTGTTTATCCTTGCACCTTTATTATTCCTGATATTCATAAATGACCTCCCTGATAAAATTGTCTCTGAGATGGGTATATTTGCTGACGACACCACTCTCTATGACAGACACTAAGGAAAAACAAATGAACACATATCTAAGGAAATGGCAGAAACACCAGAGGAAGACCTCCAATCTGTAGTGGAATGAGGGCAAAAATGGATGGTCACATTCAATGCTGCCAAGACTAAGCTTGTTTCCTTCAATAATTACAAGAAACCTTCTCTACCACCAATAGCAATGGCCAAGAACACATTATCTAACGTTTACAAGGAACATGAACTGAAATAGATACATTGAGAGCATTGCCAAGGTTGCTGCGAAGTAGGTGGGCTCTCTCTACCGTGCTAGGAAACAACTTACGCCGTAAAGTATTCTATACCTCTATAAGGCCACCATTCACCCATGTATGGAGTAATGTTGTCACATCTGGGCTGGTGCATCTGCTACTTGTCTCACTCCTGGACAGGGTTCAAAAGAGTCGCCAACCTGATAGGTCCTGAACTGTCATCCAGGCTTCAGCCTTTGTCCCATCGACAAAATGTTGCATCTCTGCCTGTTCTACAAGTACTTTAATGGTGAACGCTCAGACGAACTACAGGCACTTGTACACCTTCGACATGAATACAGACAAACCTGACAAGCAGGTAAATCCCACTCCTTCACAGTAGAGATCCCTAGGTGTAAGAAAGCCTTCTACTCCAATAGTTTCTTCCCCAGAACTGCTAGACTTTGGAACTCCCTTCTGGGATTCTGCTTTCCCAACTGTACTGACATGCAGAAGTTCAAGTGTAATGTGAACAGACATCTTGCCACTCATCTCCCTTCATAATATCCCTGAAACTTATGTCCCCGATAGTAGCCCCCCCCCCTACTTCAAAGTGGCACTCTACCTTGTTTGGGGTTAAAATTGAAAAAAAAAAAAAAAAAAAAAAAAAAAAAAAGAAAAGGTAAAAATATGCGATCATATGCAAGCATAACTTGGTGCTTATGAATCTTTTGGTACCACGCAATTTTTAAATAGTTTTTTCAGGTTAAATTCATGTTTTACGATATTTTTTTTCTTACATTGTAAGGTTGAAACACAGATTACTCACTAAACACCCTCCTCATGTAAAGAATGGCTTTTAGAATAACATTACTTCAGCTTTTCACATTACATTTTCAATAATAACGTGATTAAATTTAACCCATTTAAAGTTTAAGAAGCAGATTCACCATTGTTTGTTATTTAAATGAGCCATTCTGTTTATAATGTTTACTTTTACTACAGCTTAATTAAAACAGTCACTTTCTTAAATAGCGTTTACATTTATATTTGATAACGTATAGATGACTACAGGAATTTAATTCCTTTTAAGGGACACAAGGTTCGATAGCTTTTGTCACCATAATTCCAGTCTTGCAAACTAAAATAACTTGCCCTGAACTTTACCCTGAACCATAACCTGAAAAATACCTTGAACCTTCCAGCAAATTTTGTGACAACCCCACACCCAGGTACAAAATGGGGTGTCTATTCCGAAAGCCATTTTTCACATGAGAAGGTTGGGGGTTGGTAAACAACAAAATAGTTGTATTTTAAATTTTTACGCAGGGGAAGGGGGGGGGTGCATGCTACTACCGTCAACGCTGGTTAACAGGTCCTGCTAGTCTACAATAATATCAAAGAAATCTTTTAAAAAAGATATGACATTTTTACTGAAAAAGTTATGTAAAAAATGTGACAAAACACATATGTCTTAAAAAGGGAAAAATATTTAAACATGCACAAAAATGTTCATAACTTCCTTATTTTTTGTTAAATTAAAAAAATTAAATAATATTCTTAGATTATTAAGCTCTTTCTATGTATGCCAGAATCACTTACCTTTTGTTTAAAGATCCTGTCGACAAGAAAACTTTGTCCAAGGGAAAAATCCTGTCTATTTGGTTCACTTAAATTGTAGGCCAATTTCGATGGCGGATCAATTAATGTTCGTATTGTATTAATTAAGTGAACATTGTCCTGTTGGACAATTTTAAAATCAAATTCATCCTTCTCACTCTGTGGAGTTTGAATTTTATGAGGAGCATGAGGAGATATGCTTAAAATCTTTTTTAGATCTATATAACGAAGGCAGCATAATGTGAAAAATATTGTTGCATTTATTAAAATCACCCAGAATATGTTGATTTTTTTGTTGAAGAGAGACATTCTCAAGGATGAGGAGTTTCACTAGACACTTGAATCGAGCATCAAATCTGAAAACAATATAAAAAAGCATAAGTAAAATAATTTTAGCTATTTAAAATTTATATTGGCAGTCTCATAGCCCACCATAAAAGTTGGTATTAGTGAATATGCAATACTTAGCAATTCCCATGAAAAATACGGACATAAGAGAAAAGGAAAATTTTGTTAAGGAGAATGCAAGACTATTTTATTTTCCTCGATCATTATAAACTTATTTTTCATCTGTTACACACTTCAACATTAACAGTCACAAATCAAAAACAAAAGTATTTCGGAATGTTTGAGATGAGAAGTGATCATTTGGATTCTTCAGATTCTCATCTTGGATGTTATTCTCATGTTTCAGTTAATGTAATCTCTTACGTTCTTTAGGTGTGTCATGTCAAACTCTGAAATCTTTGAAATGACTCATGCAAGAATCTTATTACAAATTACTTGAGACTTCTACTTGATCTAACAGAAAATATTTATAGACACCAATCAGCCAAAAGACTGTTGCTCCCACTTTCTTTTAATATATTACTTTTTGTAGAGAATAGGAACGACCATTAAGACGGGACACACAAAAGAGTGACACCGTCGTCTGATTAGTAGTATATATAGAGCACGCACGCACGCACCGGAAAAGAACGACGACTGCGACGATAGTCGACTCGGAAACCTTACATGGCGCTACGAACAGGATTTATTTTTCAACATAATTTCTTTTGCACGATTTTTGGAGCATAATGGCGTCAGGACAACACGAGGACGGCCAATACATGCAGTTGATTCAACAAATAATAAATCTGCAAAGAGAAAACAATGAGCTTCGCGGAGGGAGTGCCTCGAGTCGGTCTAACACCAAGAAACCAGACCGGCCACGTATCGAACATGGATTCACCGACGCGGACTGGGCGCTTTTCATCGACTCGTGGGCCCGATACAAACAAATGTGCGGCCTTACCGACCCCGTGGAAATCCGCAATGAACTAAGGACAGCCTGCTCAAATGAGGTAAATAAACTTTTATTTGACTTAGTTGGGCCTGAAACCCTCAATTCTGTCACAGAGGAACAACTCTTAAGGCATATACAGTTCATTGCGGTGAAAGGTCTACACCCGGAGGTGCATAGACATAAATTTCATAACAACAGACGGGGGAGAGAGCCGCACAGTTCTTGGTAAAGCTTCGGTCCCAGGCACGGTTTTGCAATTTCACGGTTCTGTGCCCCAACGAGAACTGCCGGCAAGCCGTAAACTATTCAGAGGACATGGTAGCTGGCCAACTCGTAGCCGGTCTGGCAAATGCGGAGTACCAGTGTAAATTGCTGGCCGAAGCAAATATTCTAACCACTGTGGAGCAGAAGCTTCACAGGCTGGTTAGTTTAGAAACTACAGAGACATCTGCTCCTCAGTTGCAACGAGGCTCAGAGGGACACTCGACTTTTGGCCTACTAACAACCGAGAAAAAACCATCTCGGAAGGAGCAGCCGCTCAAAACCCCCCAGAATAGTCCTTCTGAAGGGTGTGGGAGGACCTCACACCCCAGTGGGTTAAAAGGGCGGAAGAACTGCCCGGTGAGGGGGCTAAAATGTTTTAATTGTGGCGTCACAGGCCACTTACAAAGAGTGTGCCGGAAACAGGAGAGGTCGACGGCGGAGTCAACAAACGATGCCACACGTCAATCAAATATTTTCGGCAGCAGAATGGAGGGGGCACCGGCATGTTACAATCAAAAAGGTAGAATAGCAGCAGTGCCACACCTTGCATGGAGCAGTGGTGGGTTCAGGAGAAGTCCCCCTGAGCCACCACCCTCATTAATGGTCGATGTGTCCCTGATACCAGAGTCCCAGGCTAAATTCGGGTGCGCTTTGGATAAGGGAGTAAGCCGTCGAAAACACAGCATCCAGGCCATTGCAGATACCGGTGCCCAGACGTGTTCGAGTGGCCCAGAAATATTGAAAATATTAGGGTGCACCAGCAGGATCCTGATACCTACCACCCACAGGATACGGGGAATCACAGACGAACCCCTAGATATCAAGGGGGTGGTCCTGACTCAGATTAAGCTCGGTCAGAAGGAAACGCGACAAGTGGTCTACGTTTCAGAAAACACGTCAGGATTCTACTTGTCAGAATCGGCCCTCAAAGACCTAGGAGTAATCAATCGCGACTTCCCGCATCGAGTATCAAAGGCCGATTTATCGGCTTCAGAAAGTGGGACAGCACCGTGTGGATGTCCGAAAAGAGAATCCATCCCGGACAAGCCAGCGAGGATCCCGTTTACCCCCACTGGAGATAATAGGGAACGGTTAGAGAAGTGGTTACGTGAACACTTTAAGTCCAGCGCATTCAACACCTGCCCCCATCAACCGTTACAAGTCATGTTAGGGAGGCCGCTGGATATAACTTTTACCCCGGGGGCAAAACCATCGGCCATACACACACCCATTCCAGTCCCTCATCACTGGAAGAAAAGGGTAAAGGATGATTTGGATCGAGATGTTGCGTTGGGTATTATCGAACCGGTACCAGCAGGCACATCTACAATCTGGTGTTCGAGGATGGTAGTCGCTCCAAAGAAAGACGGGTCACCAGGAAGGATGGTAGACCTACAAAAATTGAATGCAGCAACGATGAGAGAGACTCATCACACACCGTCCCCTTTTAATCAGGTGTCCGTGGTGCCTGCCCAAACCAAAAAGACTGTCTTAGACGCATGGAATGGGTACCATAGTCTGCCACTCTCCCCAAAAGCCCGGGACGCGACCACGTTCATAACGGAATGGGGTCGTTATCGGTATCTCAGGGCTCCCCAGGGTTTTCACGCATCCGGGGACGGGTACACGCGCCGGTTCGATGACATCACAGTTGACATGCCTCGAAAGACCCGGTGTATAGACGACACACTCCTATGGGACAGGTCCTTAGAATTGGCTTTCTGGCATACTGTGGACTATATTACCCATTGTGGTAAAAGTGGGATAGTCTTTAACCCTGACAAGTTTCAATTTGCTAACGATGAAGTTGAATTTGCCGGCTTTGTGATAACCTCGGACGGCGTGAAGCCAACTAAAAAAATGACGGAGGCTATTCTCAGTTTCCCGACCCCAACGAGCATTACTGGTATCAGGTCCTGGTTTGGTTTAGTTAACCAGGTGTCGTATACATTTGCACAGGCCGATATAATGGCCCCTTTTCGAGAGTTGCTGCGGACAAAGAACCGTAAATTTTACTGGGATGACACATTGAATAGACTTTTCGAAGAGTCGAAGAGGAATATCGTTCAGAAAATCGAAGAAGGGGTGAAAACCTTCGATATGAACAGAGCGACCTGCCTTTCAACCGACTTCAGTAAGGTTGGCATTGGGTATTTTCTGTTCCAGAAGCATTGCCAATGCCCAACGGAATTAGGTCCCAACTGTGGTAAGGACCACTGGAAGATGATTTTGGCCGGGTCTCGCTTCACGAAAGATGCAGAATCTCGTTATTCCCCTATAGAGGGGGAGGCTCTAGCGCTGATTTATGGCTTGGAGTCTTGTAGGATGTTCATCCTGGGATCCCCAGACCTATTGGTCACCATGGACCACCAGCCCCTAGTGAAAATTTTCTAGGATCAGATCCTTGAGAATATAAAAAATCCCCGCCTGTTCTCATTCAAGGAGCGGTCGTTGATGTACAGGTTCCAGATTAGGCATGTTCCTGGGAAACTCAACGCAGCACCGGACTGCACATCCCGATACCCGGCGCCGTCAAGACACAGCAGACTAAAGGGCACTGACACTTCCCAGCAAATCGAGGGGAGTATACAAGCATCCATCATAGCTGCATACGCACATGACCCCAAGTTCCGAGCGATCACCTGGGATAGGATAGTCGCAGCTGCAGCCACCGATGAGGAGTGCCGAACGTTGGCGTCATACATTCAAGACGGGTTCCCAAGGTCACGCCACGAACTACCACCAGAAATCCTGCAATTCTGGCTGATGGCAGACCAACTATATTGTCTGGAAGGGGTACCCATAAAAGGGGACAAAATTTTGATACCAAAACGGCTTAGAGCCGAGGTGTTAGAGGCATTACACTCCACCCATCAAGGGGTGAATGGTATGTTGGCTAACGCCAGACAACGGTTATTTTGGCCTGGTTTAGACGCCAGCATCCGACAAACAAGGGCGCAATGTCGGAATTGCAATTCGGTCGCCCCATCCCAGCCTAGGGAACCACTAATGCCACCCATAAACCCGGAATTCCCATTTCAAAAGACAGTCACTGACTTGCTAGATATGCACGGGAAAAGTTACATGGTATACGCGGACCGATATACCGGTTGGATTGAGGTCGCACCACTACCATCAGGAAGGGCTGCAGCGGTGTGTAACGCCCTGAGGGTTTGGTTTTGCACGTATGGTGCGCCGGAGGAAATATCATCCGATGGAGGGCCACCATTCGATTCACTAGAATACAAATCGTTCCTAGAAGACTGGGGCGTGAAAACGCGCTTATCATCTGCACATTACCCCCAGAGTAATGGCCGAGCTGAACTGGCCGTAAAAACGGCCAAAAGAATGCTGATAGACTGCGTTGATGGCTACGGACACCTACATCATGATCGGGCAGCACGGGCGATGATGACTCATAGGAATACGCCCAGTCAGGACCTTGGATTGTCGCCGGCGGAAATACTATATGGTCGAACAGTAAGGGGCCATCTCCCCGCACTTCGCAAAAAATACTGCATCCACAAGCGTTGGACGGAGACCAGAGATTTGAGAGAGAGGGCGATGGCGAAAAGGCACGTACTTAACAAAGAACAGTACGACATACACAGCCGCCCCCTCCAACAGCTCCGAGTCGGCGAGTCTGTGCAGGTGCAGAATCAGGAGGGACCAAATCCACGACGATGGGCAAAAACTGGGAGAGTCGTCGAGACAATGGGTAACAGGCAGTATAGGATACGGTTGGATGGTAGCGGCAGGATCACATTACGCAATCGCCGTTTCCTCAGGAAAATCAAACCGGTCATGGATACGCCGGAGTATCCACCCACTCAACAACCCCATCAACCACCTCCCCAAACACCAAGAAGGGAGGACAGCAAACCACCGTGCAACATGCATGAGATGATGGAGGTGGAAGAAGCTGATTGTGACACATCAGAAACAGATATGGAGGTGGACCAAGATCCGATCAACCACAAGCCAATGCAGACGAGTCCGGTCCCACGACGCAGCATGAGGGTAACACGAGCACCAAGGCCACTTTCCCCTCAAATGCAAGGACCAACTCACTACTACACGGAATTCTCCAGTCACATGACCACAAAACGACGGTAGTGTGGTCACATGGTGGGGGGAGGGCATGTAGAGAATAGAAACGACCATTAAGACGGGACACACAAAAGAGTGACACCGTCGTCTGATTAGTAGTATATATAGAGCACGCACGCACCGGAAAAGAACGACGACTGCGACGATAGTCGACTCTGAAACCTTACACTTTTATAATTATTTAATTAAAAAAAACTAATATAACTAGTTAAAAACCGAATGTATTAATAAGTTTGTAGCACCTTATATCGCGGTTGCTGCAAAAATGGTAAAAGTGGCATCGGGTTGGAAATAGTTATAGCAGCCTTAGTTCACATTATGGCAATGTATCTGTGAGTAATATGAACAGATCATTATGGTTGCACACAGCATGCTATATGATGGAGAATGTTTCTCTTATATTTTTCATTATACGGTTCTATCAGGTGTGACAAAATCCAGGCAAGGCAATACAAATCTTGGATGGACGTCAACGTGGTAACTATAAAGAAATATTAAACACTTACTCCAATGGAGTATACTCTGTATAAAGTCCAGGTTCCTTAAAACTGATGGATTTTGAATGTATTTCCAGTGATGGTGATGCAATGTCACTCTAGATTAATTAAGAAAGATTTCCAAGCTTTTAATTTCATCTAAATATTTTAAAGCATTGTTCGAGTGCAAAGTGAGTAATAGTTCCATGTGAAAATCCTAGTGTTCATAATTTGTATGGAAGTTGAACAGATAAAAACTAAGCAAGATTCTTAACATTCTAATTTCTTCAAAGAGTGTAGAGACACACTCAACATGGAGTGCTTCTCAACATGATTATAAGACACTCTTTGAAAATAAAAATATTTTACAGTCCTCCAAAGTCAAACGCTTCCTCACTATAGTAAGAGTGATAGCAACATGTTAAGGTGAGAGCTACTTGGCCAACAGAATTCTGATGAAAATTTAGGAAGAGTCAGCATCAGGATCCGTCATACTCTGATCATTTCTGCAGAGTCATTTTCAAATACAATGTCAAAATGTTTGTCATATACAATACATACAAGTCTGGTGCACAAATCGCTAGTCTCTCCCATTTAAACAGGGTCCAGAAAAGTGGGTGGTTAATTTTAATGCATTGAAAACCTAGCTTATCCCCTGTCATCATAATCGTTCTGACCCCTATCACACCTCAATTGAAATAAATGGCGCTCGTCTTAAGGAAGCTTCTGGGACTGACCTTCACTCCTGATCTGAAATGGAACACATACATCAAATCTGTTGCCAAGATTGCTGGAAAAATGGTTGAATCACACTACCACTCCAGCAGGTATCTCACTGCTGATGCAATCCTTTATTTCTATAAGAGCCAGGTATGCCCTAAAATGGAGTACTGTTGCCACATCTGGGCAGGAACTGTTCAAAACTGGCTTCGAAGTCTAGTAGGTAATGCCCTGTCTCTTCCCCTCAGAAAAGACGTTGCGAGTCTGTCTCTGCTCTATCAGTATTTTCATGGCAATCTATGGTTTCCCCTTGCCAAACTTTCACAAAAACACTTGACTAGCTACAACTATTAAAAACGATTTTCCCACTCTCTATCTGTGCCTTAATCTAAATATAGATTCCATGAACAAAGTTTCTTTTCCAAAACTGCCCGCCTATCGAACACTGTTCCGCTGTTCTGCTTCCTGGTTGAATACAACATGGTAGCCTTCAAATCCAATGTAAACAGGTTCTTGTTGAATCGTCCTCATAAATAATCAAATCCAACCCAGTTTATATCATTAACGATTACTACACTACTTCATACTCACCTTACATTCATCAGCCTTTATCCTCGAGTGGCCTTCGGGCCTTGATAAGTGGTGACTCCCAAGTAAAAAAGAAAAAAAAAAGTCTAATATAATAGGTTTCACTGTATACCAAACCCCTAATCCCCATCTCCTAAATGTTGTATTCCTGTGCTTTGCTTTACAAGTACTCCAATGGAATGTGCGTTCTTGAACTTGCTGCTCCCCCACGTGACAATCAGCTAAATCTCACCCCTTCCCTACGGAGATCCCAAGATGCTCTAATAGCCTCTTTCCTCAAACATTGAAATTCTCTCCTTGTTTCTCCGACTGTAGCAACATACAGAAATTTAAATATAATGTGAATAAACATCTTGCTGCACAACTCCCCACTTAGGGGCCGTATCCATAGGCACAACCTAATTTGAAGTAACTATGTCTCAGTGGCAATATGCCTTGTTTGGTATGAATAAAAGTAAAATAAAAAAATTCTATTACACATCCTCAATGTCATGATTCAATAACTTTCAACTATCATTCTATCTCATTAACCTTTATCCTCAAGTGACCTTCAGCCATGATAAGTAGGGAATCTTAAGTAAAAATAAAAAGTTCATTTCTAGTCCAGATATGAGGCATCTTCTTCAACCGATTAAACAATAGATAATATTACAATTTAACCAATTCTGCAAGATGTGGAGAAACAAAAAGAAATTTATCCTCAGATTATAATTTTATAGAAACATCTTGTTCACACTACTATATGAAAGTGACACTTGGTTTCTTAAAATCTTGGTATCTTAAAATGAGCCTTGAAAAGAAATTAGATGCGTTTGATTCCAAGTGTCTTAGAAGGATTCTAGGCATCAAATGGAGTGATTGAATTACCAACGAAATAGTCAGAGATCACATTAACAAGACTGAGCTGGCTCGGACATACCCTAAGATTAACCCCAGAGAAAATTGCCAGTCAAGTACTCCAATGAACTCCTGAGGAAAAAGGAGAGAAAGACCAAAAAGAAACTGGAAATAGAGAACCGAGACATTTGATTGCAAGGGAATGGGAATTGGAAAGATGCAGTAGATCTGATTTTAGACTGAAAACGATAGCATACTTTGACTGTGTGTTGCAAGACACAAAATTTCTTAAGTCTAAGTAAGAAATATTGCAATTCAATAGTGTTTAGTTGCTGGGCCTTTTTTTCTTCTTTCCACTCATGTGCTTAAATTAATGTTTTATTTTAGTCATTGTGGTTAGAAGCAAGAAAGAGAAGTCTTACCGTGGGTGCTCAGCGAGTGAGTACAGGCGAAGAAAAGGAAGAACAAACATGGCGGCCAGCATTTTTATTTCGTCCGTTCTCGCATAATCTCGTGTGTGCGTGAAGATGGAACCTATAAAACGATGTTCATTTCTGGGTGCTGGGAGATGATTCCCGGCCAGCCAAGAGAGAAGAGACAGAGGACTGTAGCGATAATCTTTCTTGAACATTCCGTTTGTGTATTTGAGGTGACCCCCCCCCCATTTTACGTCAAGCTATTTCGGCGATGGCCAACGCAGGTTTAAGCAATATGATTAAGCCTTTTAATGGCGACGGTGATGTGGCTTAAAAAAGTGGACCTTGTAGCAAGGATTCAGAAGCTGGATGATGTGGCCGCAGTAATACCACTGTTTCTGGAAGGGGACGCACTGGCCCTCTATTTGGAGCTCAGCGAGCGGGAACAGGGTGATGCAGACGCCATCAAGGGTCGACTGATCGAAGCTTTCGCAGAGGGGCCTTTCGAGGCCTTTAATAAGTTGAAAGAGAAGAGGTGGACTGGTGAATCTGTGGATGTCTTTGCGAATGAGATAAGGAGATTGGTTGAGTTGTCGGGCATCAGAGGACATGCCACGAGTCACGTAGTCAAGATGACTTTTGTTACCGGGTTTCCGGAAGAAATATCGAAAAGGTTGCAGCAGGTACCGGGGGTGGAGACGCTGGATGTGAGTGAGCTGCTTAGAACTGCGAAAATTTTAGTGAGCACCCAGCCCACGGAGCCTGGAGGAACGACAGCAACGGTACAGCAGGATGTGGGCAGGAATCTGCCAAACCCGGGGATCGCATGTTTCGAATGCGGGGGACCACACATGAGAAGAGACTGCAGGAAGTTCTTGCAACGGACAGTGTGTTACAAATGCAATCGAAGAGGCCATTTAGCGGTAAAATGCACAAGTTCGGGAAACTGGTGAGGGGAGGCCAACGCGCCAGCGGCCGCCCTGATTCGAGAATAGAGGCGCACCCGCAGCAGATGCCCAAACAGAAGATTGCGGTGGAAGGACGGGAAATTATGGCCCTGATTGACACTGGCTGCACCACTACCATGGTGCATACTACCCTGGTCGGAAGATGGAAAGGGAAGGGAGAAGTAGTGGCATTCGATGGGTCGCGAGTGAAGTGTCGAGGGAAGAAGACCGTCACTATTGATATTGCTGAACGTCGGATGAGGGTCCATGCAATTGTCACTGATCGCCTGATGCCTGGTGTCCAAGCCATCATTGGAATGGATGTTATATGCCGCCTTAAGTCTAAGTAAGAAATATTGCAATTCAATAGTGTTTAGTTGCTGGGCCTTTTTTTTCTTCTTTCCACTCATGTGCTTAATGTTTTATTTTAGTCATACATGTTATCCAAACTTTCTTTTCCTTTTTAAACTTTTCAAACGTTTTTATCTAAGCCTTTGACCAATGCTGGGTCTCCCTGCATGTCTTGCATGATATAAACATTAGCATTACCATAGTTGCACATTGTGCACAAACGCGTGCCGTACCATCTATCAGGAAAATTACAGCTGAGCATTTCTCTTCCTTCAATAATTTTCTAACAATAGCAATTCTGTTAGGAAGAAATTTTACACTTAAAATTACAGGTTGAAAAAAATCTTGTTCTTAAAAGTTTTCAAAACCTTTGAAACAAATTGTAAGCAAGTATAAAGTGCTATTGTTACAATTTTCATAATACTTCAATAATTGATGTATATGCTTTTTATGTGTAACTAGTTATCTCTAACAAAACCTGTTTTGGAGATCTACAAATACTTGAATTGCTTTCTGTATTTCAGATCTTTTTAAAGAAGTTTAAATGTGCCTTGCTGCTGTTGCATTTGCCTCTTTGATTTATTGCTAATCACCGAGACATCCTTTATCAGAGAATGCAGACAAAGCTGCCCATGCGGTTTTGTGGGTCAGAATGCTCCTCCTGAGGAGCACCGACTTCTCAATCCCACATTCCAACCCTTATTAATCTTCTGACCATGGGAGGGTAATAAATATAATCAACTCAAGCTGGAAATGTTTTTTCAAATATTAAATCATTTCTCTCTGATAGATTCACACAAGCAGTGGTTGATGGTCAGTAAACAGAAGCTCACAGTATTGATGCTGGAGTCAATCAATGGTCTATCCTGGGTCCACCTCTTCCTGATCTACATCAATGATCTCCCAAATTATATCCCAAGATCATTTGTAGACATTTATGCTGACTATAACAACACTTTGACCAAGTTCTCTCTGATTCTCTCTCTTCTGGTCTTGATCACGTGGTGCAATGAGGAAAGAGATGGCTGGTTAATTTTAATGCATCTAAGACCAATCTTCTATCTTTCCATCATCAACACTGATCCCCATCTGGCATCAATCGAAATGAATGGCTTTCATCTTGGGGAGGCTTCATGTTCTGACAAATTTCTAGGTCTGACCTTTACTTCTGATCTGAAATGGAACACATACATCAAATCAGCTCTCTGGCTCGTTCAATGTATTGACTTTGCTTCTCCATCTTAATATTCACCCTGTTTTATGTGTGGAGATTAATGAATACTAAAGAAAGTTTTTCACATCGGAGTATTGGAGGTGATTTGTTGGATCACAAGTATGAACTTTGCATATGTGCAGATCACTTCTAAGTATAGTTTCATCTCAATTTTATATAGTTTGCAGTTTACTTATAATTTGTGTGTGGTTTTATTTTCTGAGCATTGATCAAATTTTAAAACGGTAGAAAAAAAAGCATCATAATAAAAAAACATATCGTATAGTAATTTCAGTGAAGAAAAACTGAAATATATAAAAAAAAAAAAAATATCAACCTATGGTAAGTTTTGTGAATATTTATTTGTAAAATAACGTGTAGCAACAGCTGAAAACATTCATTTTTTTTTTCAAATTGCAGAGTCAACATTAAATAAAATGCTACTTCAAAATTAAATGACAGATGAAAAGAATACTATTTCTAAAATAAGAATAAAACAGTTGCTATTTCAAAATAATTGATAGACCAAGAGAATGCTATTTAAATGTAAACACAATCTAAAAAAAAATACAAATTCAGAATAAATTTGTGTATTCTTAAATATCCCATTTGCGACAATTCAAATTTTGATTTAGATCCATCAAAATAAAAACGATTGCTGGGTTCATAATCTCTTGAGTGTAAAGTCATTTTTGAAAAGAAAAAAAATTCCAAACAAAAAAGAATGGCAGCATAAATCTGGTTAGAGAAGCTTTCCCGGGCAAAAAAATAATTCAGTCACCATCAACAGAAACAAAGTGTTTCTTTCATTTTGACATGAAAAGATATTACTGAAGTAATTCAACAAGATTCAGCTATTTAATAAAGCTCTTTTAATTGGTTCGTTCTTATCACACATAGTTATAAACAGAATCGTCTAATTTATATGGAAATACTCTTGCAAAAAATCTTGCAACACAAAATAAAGTAATCATCACTGTCGAAAAAAAAAATCTACAACATATATATTGATAGATATCCGTATATACATATTTGTCACAGTTTGGTTTCTGTTTTATGGGATGCACACCATTTAGAAATATTGGACCTACGTTGCTATTTTATCCATAGTTGGGTGAACTCGTATTACAATAGTCTATTGATCTGCTTAAATTGTCATTATGCTAAGCGAATTCTAAAGTCAATGTTGTGTCCATTCATACCTTTTTTTTTATTTTACTTTTGTTAGTTTGAAGAGATCAAGGGGCTCCTTCCTGGGGCTGTGTTTAAATAAAAAAATGTTTAATGAATATTTGAATAAAAAGGGAACATTTTAAAATTCAGAAAGTCAGCTTAACTAATTGTTTGAACAGAAAAGTTCATGACTAATAAATTGCATTTACTGTAATTTGCACTTTATTTGATGTCTCATTATTTGGAGTATACAAGTTTTTGTTTCAATGTAAATGGAATAACAATAAGACAAACAATTGACATTACAAATTTAAAGAGTATTTATGAGAATTTTTTGTTCAATGCATTCTTATTTTTCTTCTAATTCCATTCACCCATTATCATAATTTTTTCATACTTGGTAGTGACTGCACAGACAAACATACACACACATGAATAATGCATAGTTTGAACTTGAGCAAAACTATCAAAAATGATTTTTTATAACAATGCTTCAGATACCATTAGACGTTAAATATTGGACAAGTAAATCAATTAGTATATAATTTATTTAGTTCACAATAACAGAAAATAGAAGCTGCTGAAGGTTTGGTTGAGGTCAACTTGAAGATTTCAAGTTGAAGGTTGTTTAGTGGAAATATGACGTCACATGGATAAAAGAGAGGATGATAAAGTAGGCAATCCAGAAAAGTGCACAGTGTATTTGTACACATAAATGAAATAGGTCAACAACAAACCATACAAATTAAATACTGAATATAGACACCCTCCTTACTGGACACAATCATGTTGATAAAACGGTTTCCATTACATCACCAAAGTTAAGCAACATTGATCCTTGTCACTATCAGATAGGTGACCATTTGTGAATACCAGGAGATGTATATTGACACTTCCTCCTCTGGATAAAGTCGGTTCAACCCACCTAGGGCGAGTGTTGTTGCATAAATATTCTGGGTAGTGATTTCAAATCAAGATCAAGTTGAATAAAATTTGATTGTCTTCCATTAGTTTTTTTCTCATCTTCTTTTGAAAGTCGCGTTGATTTCAAGATGGCAAGAATCATGCAGAAGTGCGTACCACATAAAAAGAAAGCAACAAGGTATTACACAAGGTTGAGAATGCTACATATCTTCATGTCTCATACAAAATTTGTAGTTGATATTTAAAAAGGCAAGAATTTTGTTAGTTAATGTCAATTTGTTCAACTGAGAAAAATATATATAGCTCTCTAGTAAGGAAAATGACTACCATTCATCATAGGACAGTTATTTGTGAAAGAATTGTGCATTCTCAGCAGCCAATAATTAAAAACTAAACAATCCCCCTAAACTGGACACAGTGGGGTACTTCAGTGCCATATATGTCGGTGCAGTTGGACTGGGCTGGCTTTGCCTAATGGATTGAGGGTACCGCATTGACAGTTCCTGGCTGCTGTTTCCGACTGATAGTACAGGAGCCCTAACTCTTTGGTAGCGCTTAGAGCGGCTGCTCCATCAACAGTTGTATAATAT
Organism: Euprymna scolopes; assembly: GCF_053919585.1. NCBI lineage: Eukaryota > Metazoa > Mollusca > Cephalopoda > Sepiida > Sepiolidae > Euprymna > Euprymna scolopes. The sequence goes on from NC_136509.1 coordinate 66,180,632, forward strand.
CAGGATGTTTGTAGTGCCATGTCGCGCATGGAAAGGGACCCTGCACTCATCCCCGGTGGGCTTTCCTGAGGCCACAATCCTGTGGGTGAGGACAACTGATGGTCTACTTGTATTGCATGTCTGGTATTCTGCACAAATATTTGTCCAGCACCCCCTCACTTACCCTAACTGAAACTTTTAAATAAAATGAAATGACAGCTCAAGCAAAAGTTACGTTTAAACCAGGACCAAACTCAAAGAAAACCAACCTGCCTCCTCCCTTGAGGCTTGCATTTACAAATATCCGCGGGCTTAGAACTAACTTAGATGATGTTGAGTCATTTCTCCTTGTAAACACCCCGGATATCTTAGCATTAAGTGAAACTAACCTTCACTCCTCCATTCCCTCTAACCACTTTAACATGCCTGGTTATCTCCCACTCTACCATAAGGACTTGGACAGATATATGCATGGACTTGGAGTCTATATTCGTAACACCCTCCCCCTATAGAGAAATAAAACTAGAATCAGACGACCAGGCCTTTATGTGCTTCAGACTAAATATGCAACACAATATTAGCTACTTGTATTTTCTCTACCGCTCTCCCTCAACCCAAGACTGTACCCTAATAAACAAAGTCTCAGACAGCATAGATATAGCACTCTCCCTCGATACTAGCGCACAAGTACATGTATTTGGTGACTTCAATGTTCACCACAGTAACTGGCTAGGATTCTCTAATCACACAGACGTAGCTGGTAGCACAACACACAGCTTCTCTATATCCCATTCCCTATCTCAGATGGTTACATTTCCGACACGTTTCCCAGACCAGCAAGATCAACATGCCTCACTTCTAGATCTCTTTCTGACAACGGTTCCCGATGACTGTACAACAAATGCCCACAGCCCACTCGGGAATGCTGATCACGCTGTGATAATGGTAGAAATCAGCCTAAATTCTCGCCCTAAAACTGAAGACCCACTACTCAAAACAACGAGGTATTACAAAAAGGCTGATTGGAAAGCCATCAGGGAGCTCATCAGAGATGCCCCATGGCAAAATATCTTTACTCTTCCAGCGGAACAGTGTGCAAATGAGACAACTGAATGGTTCAAAACTGCAATTGAAGCACATGTTCCCGCACGGAAATTCTATAGCAAGCCCCACTCTCCCCAATGGTTTACTTCTGCTTGTGCAGCTGCCATTTGTCAAAGGCAGCATGCGTTCCGCAGATTGAACCGACATAAGTCCAGCTCAAATAAACAGAAGTATATAGAAGCTAGAAATAATTGTAAGAGAGTGATAGAGACAGCTAAGACAGATTACTCTGAAACCACCAGAAAACGCATCGAAGCACAGAAATTAGGAACCCGGGATTTTTGGAAAATCTACAACAACGTAGCAAATAATGGACAGTCAACTATTCCCCCACTCTCAAACAATCATGAGGTTGCTTGCACGGCAACTGACAAGGCTAATCTGCTTGCCAGTCGGTTTGCCTCAAATTCCACACTGAACCCGGTACACTTCCCTGATTTTCATCTGCAAACAGATGCCACACTAGACGATTTGAAAATCACCTTTTCTCAGGTACATGCTATTATAAAAAACCTAGACACCTCAAAAGCATGTGGACCAGATCTCATCCCAGCTGTGCTATTAAAAAAATGCTCTGCCGAGGTTGCTCCAGTTCTCTCCAAACTTTACAATAAATGCCTTAACGAATCTTGCTTTCCCGACTGCTGGAAAACTGCTTCTGTGGTACCAGTCTTCAAGAATTCTGGTGAAAGAACTGACCCACTAAATTATCGCCCCATTAGCCTCTTCCCGCTTTTCGCCAAAATATTTGAGTCCTTAGTTAATCAAGCCTTAGTCCAGCACCTAACAGCTGCTAAACTCCTGACTGACAAACAATATGGATTCAGGCAAGCCCGTTCAACAGCATATATCTTAACTGTAGTTTCTGAACGTGTATACCGTTCATTGGACAAAACAGGGGAGGGTAGAGCGGTAGCCCTGTATATATCTAAGGCCTTTGACAGGGTATGACGATGGTCTTCTAAGGAAAATTAGATCATATGGAATCACTGGAAAAATTCATAATGTAATTAAATCCTTCTTAAGTAATAGAAAAATCAAAGTTGTCCTCGACGGTCGTACATCTAAACAATATGACAAATGCGGGAGTACCTCAGGGGGTCTATCCTTGGACCTCTATTATTCTTGATATTCATAAATGACCTCCCTGATAAAATTGTTTCGGAGATGGGTATATTTGCCGATGACACCACTCTCTATAACAGGTATGAGGGGAAAACAAAGTAACACATATCCAAGGAAATGGCAGAAACACTAGAGGATGATCTCCAATCTGTAGTGGAATGGGGACAAAAATGGTTGGTCACATTCAATGCTGCTAAGACTAAGCTTGTTTCCTTCAATAACTACAAGAAACCTTCTCTACCACCAATAGCAATGGCCAAGAACACATTGCCTGAAAGTACTTTTAAACTCCTCGGCCTAATGTTTACAGGGAATATGAACTGGAATAGATACATTGAGAGCATTGCCAAGGCTGCTGCGAAGAAGGTTGGCTCCCTCTACCGTGCTAGAAAATTACTTATGCCTGACAGTATCCTGTACCTCTATAAAGCCACCATTCGCCCATGTATGGAGTACTGTTGTCACATCTGGGCTGGTGCATCTGCTGCTTGTCTCTCGCTCCTGGACAGGGTTCAAAAGAGAGTCGCCAACCTGATAGGTCCTGAACTGTCATCTAGGCTTCAGCCTCTGTCCCATCGATGAGATGTTGCATCCCTCTGCCTGTTCTACAAATACTTTAATGGTGAATGCTCTGATGAACTGCAAACACTTGTACCTCCTCGACGTAACTACCCCCGACAAGCTACTAAGTCTCATCCCTTTACAGTAGAGATCCCTAGGTGCAAGAAAGCCTTTTACGCCAATAGTTTCTTCCTCAGAACTGCAGGTCTTTAGAACTCCCTTCTGGGATTCTGTTTTCCCAACTGTACTGATAAGTTCAAGTGTAATGTGAACAAACATCTTTCTACTCTTCTCCCTTCATAATGACCCCGCTAATTAAGTCCTTGATAGTAGCCCCTGCTTCAAAGTGGCACTGTGCCTTGTTTGGGGTGAAAATTGAATAAAAAAAAAATTATTTATTTATTGCGGACTATTATTCTCATCTTTATTAGTTGTTGTTTCACAACGTTTCAGCCAACTATTCCTCTGGCCTTCGTCAGGTGATAACTGCATTCTCAACAATCACTTCCATCCGTAGTTGTTGTATCCGTCGTGGTTACCACCTGACGAAGGCCAGAGGAATAGTTGGCTGAAACGTTGTGAAACAACAACTAATAAAGATGAGAATAATAGTCTGCAATAAATTAATAAAACTCATCTCAATAATGAATTCCAATTAAAATAATATACCATTTTGTATGGACCCGATCATGGAAGATCAGATAATAAACGTGGATTTATAAGACTAAAAAAAATCCAACCTTGATTGCCCTTCGGGGCCCATGGCGCAGTTGATAGAAACGTTGAATCTCTACGGTTCCAGATGAGCACTGTCTGAAGATAGCGGTTTCAATCCTACCCAAAGCCGGCCAGAGGCTTACTTGGCCAAAACGTGGTGAGACAACAACAACTACGGATGGCAGTGATTGCTGAGAAAGCAGTTATGAGATTCAATGTTCCTATCCGTCGCGGTTACCACCTGACGAAGGCCAGATGAATAGTTGGCCGAAACATTGTGAAACAACAACTAATAAAGATGAGAATAATAGTCCGCAATAAACAAATTAATATAAATAATACTCATCTCAATAATGAATTCCAATTAAATAGAAACATTATACTGTCCCTTACTTTGTAAAGTGGATGATAATATAGGGGTAAGACATCCTTACTGCTGAAAAAACAATTGTGTTTCAAATCTCAGCTTAAAGCACCTGCTCATCTAGCCATATTAAAATCTATGATACTATTAAACAGCTATCTGCTTATATCATTAAAACACCATTTTTGGAGAGGCCATAAGAAAAGCACTTATAAAATAACTATAACCGCATAAAATCCTGTCAAACTAGACCTCAAAGAAAGGAAATTGATTTATCTAAGTTCATTATTGTTATTTATATGTGTATTTTGCTTTTGTAACCTTTTCTCAGTGAAATGATAAAAACAAGTGAAGCATGCATGTTCCCCAGTGAGTGCACAATGAACAAGGCATAAAAAAAAATAAATAAGGCCATTATTTGCCCCCCCCATTTAGCCCCAAAAGTCCCCAAGGCCTTAACATATTTAAATTTTAGTTCAGCACCATGCAAAACTGCTTAAATAAACATATACAGAAAATTTTGGACAAATATAGTAAAATAGGCCCAAAAATGGAGTGTTTTTATTAGAATCAACCGGAGTTTTTCCCGGAAAATCCGTTCTGTGATATCGTGTTTAATGTTTCTGCAAAATTTTTTTAAATTCCTAGGTGTAGTTATTGAGAAAAGTGCAGGCAGACAAATGAACGGACAAGGGTGAATTTACAGGTCCACCCTCCTTTTGTCGGGGAACCAAAAATGATGAATATAATAAACGCATTTTTTTATTATTTAAGTCAAATCTTAGGAGTTTTATTTGATTCGAAAGCGTAGGAATCTAGTCAACTTTCTCTTTAAAATCAAGAAAAAAAATACCTTTTGAGATAAGAACTTTGAGATTTCCGTTAAAAAAAAAAAAAAAAAAAAAAAAAAAAAAATTAAACCTTCTCCATCTAAATAATTGGTGAAACAGAGGTTTTGAAAATTTTTTTTATGTAATTATTATAAATATCTGCCCAAAAAGTTCTTTGGAAATTCACGAGAAAGGCACACCATTAACAGAATTTTACTGAAAGATATCCGTTTATTTTCCAGAATTTACTTTTTTCGCCTACAATAGGCAGTATTATTGTAAATAAATATGCCGATATTTTGACTATTTGAATTTGTAATAAAATTTGAAAAAATTTAAATATAGATTTCCTTAGAAATTATTCTGTTAGCAGAATTGTAATCCAAATAAATATTGACAGCACTCCTTTTCACAAACGCCATAATCTGCACCAATTCTTAAATTCAATGTTCTTTTAGCTGCCAAACACTCGACTTATTTCCCCCCACAATTCATACTTAACGCAGTCACTCCACTTATATGCAAATTAAGGGCTTTATATTTTTAAACCACACACCCCTATAATCTTTAAACATTATTTCACATCAGTCTCGTGCCCAGATTAGTACTTATATTTCTAACCCTCCATAGGTGGTCAGGCACCACTAACCCTCCATAGGTGGGCAGGCATGACTGGCACTTCATAATCTTGTTTGACTTTCAAACAGATAAAAATAAAATAAATTCTGACTTTCAAATCAAAATTAACACTTTTTCATATAGATGAATTGAATATCAAAGAGTTTTGTAGTCCATTTAAAAACTAATGGCTCTTTCGATAAGTTTTTTTTTCTTAGTTTTAAGATGCTTGATTTTTTAAGTTTAATTCTAGTTAGAAATGAATTTCCAGCTGCTAATTTAAAAACAAAAAAAAAAACGATTCTATTAATCAGCAGAAAACACCAATTTAGAATTTAGAGTGAAGAGATAAGTTTTGCATATAAATGTAACATAAAATTATCCTATTTCTGAATTGCTATCAAAGATATCAAAATAGCATGAAAACTAATTGCTTTAAAAAGCAGGGTTGTGGAGTCGGATGGTAAAAGTCCAACTCTGACTCCTAGAATTCCTAGGATGCCGACTCCAACTCTTTTGACATCTTCGACTCCCGACTCTTTGATGGAAATCTATTTTGCAAATCCATATATCAGCCTCCCACATCTATTCAGCATGCATTTTACAATTACTTATTTTATTTATAATTATGTTATTTTTTGACATACTAACATATACACTCAACCAGCTTTATTTATTTATTTTTTACTCACATCTACCTCTAACAAGGCATATCACCACTTGGATGTAAAAGGCTACTTTTTAGGACCATGTCTAGGAAAGATTAACAAGATGTTGGTTTATGTAACATTTTAACTTCTGCATATCAGTACGACCAGGAAAGCAGGTAGCAGGAAGGGAATTCCAAAGTGTAGCTGTTCGAGGGAAGAAACTATTAGAATAGAAAGCTTTCTGGCATCTAGGGACCTCAATAGTGAAGGGGTGAGATCTTATTGCTAAGCGGGTTTGTCGGGGATATGTGTGGTGAGGGGTTACAAGTGCAACGAGTTCATCAGAACACATTCCATTAAAATATTTGTAAAACAGGCACAGAGATGACACATTGCAGCGATGGGACAAGGGCTGGAGCTCAGTTGATAGTGGGACCAATTAGATTGACAACTCTTTTTTGGACGCTATACAAGAGGGAGAGGCTAGTTATAGATGCATCAGCCCATATGTGACAACAATACTCCATTCATGGGAAAATGGTGGCCTTGTAGGAGACTCTCAGGTGTGAATAGTCTTCTAGCTCGATAGAGGGAACTCACCTTCTTTGCAGCAGTCTTTGCAATGTCCTCTATGTATTTGTTCCAATTTATATTGCCTGTAAATGTTAGGCCGAGGTGTTTGAAGGTAGAATTCCCAGGTAGGGTGTTATTTGTCATAGATATAGGCAGTTGGAGAGGCGTTTTGTAATTGTTAAAGGAGAGCAGCTTAGTTTTACTAGCATTAAATATTACCATCCATTTGTGGCCCCATTTCATAATGCTCTGGGGGTCATTTTCTAACGATTCTGCCATTGTCTTAGACTTATGTACATCCATTCTTCCCTCATGCATGTTATAGAGCATTGTATCATCAGCAAATATACCTATCTCGGACACAATATTATTAGGGAGGTCGTTTATGAATATCAGAAATAATAATGGTCCAAGGATCAACTCCTGAGGCACTCCCAAATTAATGTTATGCTGCTTGAATGTATGTCCGTCAATGACAACCTGTATGCTTCTATTGTCTAAGATGGACCTAATTATATTTAGTATACGTCCAATTATAATGTACAATTTAATTTTCAGTAGCAGCCCTTTGTGCCAGACTTTGTCAAAAGCCTTGAACATATCAAGAACTACAGCTATGGCTTCATCCACCTTATCCAGTACATGGTAAATGCGTTCAGAGACGAATGTTAAAATATCTGCAGTAGAACGACATTCCCTGAATCCATATTGTTTGTCAGAGAGAAGATTTACTTTTGCGAGGTGGTGAACTAGTGCTTGATTAACTAAGGTCTCAAAGAATTTAGCGAAGAGGTGGAAGAGACTAATGAGGTGATAATTGAGAGGGTCTGTTCTTTCACCAGAATTCCTGTACACTGGTACCACAGAGGCTATCTTCCAGCTATTAGGGAAGCAAGATTTAGCAAGGCATTTAATGTAGAGCTTGGAAAGAATAGGGGCAAACTCGGCTTAACATTTAATTAGTATAGCAGGGATGAGATCAGGCCTTTTTAGGTGTCTAAATTTTTTATGATATTGCGGACATAAGGGATGATCTTTACATCATCTAATGTGGCTTCAGTCCGCATAGGGAAATTTGGGAGGGAGTCGTTTGTTGAGTCTTTTCCATTGCCGTGCAAGCAATCTTCTGGTTGTTGCTCAGTGGAGAAATTACTGATTGCCTTTTATTCACTATACTATTTTAGATTTTCCAGAAATCACGAGTTCTTTCGCAATTCTATGCATTCCCTGATTATTTTTTTGACTGTCGCTATTTCTCTCTTACAATGATTTCTTTCCTATTTGTATTTGACTTATGATTTACAAACTGACGGACTGCACAATCTGTAATAAACCATGGGGGTGAGTGGGGCTTGCTATATTACTTCTATGTGGGAACATGTGCTTCAATGCCCACTTTGCACTATTCAGTTTTCTCATTGGCACACTGTTGACAAACAGGAAACGAGAAGATATCAGCCCATGAGGCATCTCAGATGTGTTCTCTAATGGTTTCCCAGTCAGCTCTGTTGTAGTACCTTGTTGCTTTGAGCAATGGTTCCTCACCTTGAGGTTGGGATTTAAATGTGATGTCAACTGATGCCACTACGTGGTCTGCATTTCTAAGTGGATTGTGGGCATTAGTCACACAATCATCAGGTACTGTGGTGAGGAATAGGTCTAGAAGTGAAGCCTGCTGAGGTTCACAATCTTGTAGGCGAGTTGGAAACATTACTGTCGGTGTGAGGGAATGGGCTATAGAGAATCTATAAGTAAAGCGTCCAACTACATCTGTGTAACCTGAGAAACCAAGCCAATTTTTATGGTGGACATTAGTCACCAAACTTATGTATTTGGGCGTTACTATCCAAGGAGACTGCTGCATCTGTAATATCAGAGACATGACAGATTAGGGTAAAATCTTGACTTGAGGAAAAACGGTAGAGAAAATATAAGTAACTAATGCAGTGATCAAATGTTAGTCGAAAGCACATAAAAGCCTGGTCATCTGATTGAAGATTTTTCTCTCTAGTTAAAGGGAGGCTACTATGAATATAGACTCCAAGCTAGTGCATATATCTATCCAAGTCCTTACAGCAAAGTGGGAGGTATCCTATTATGTTAAAGTAGTCAGAGGGGATTGAAGAGTAAGTTTGTTTCACTTAATGCAAAGATATCCGGAGAGTTTACTAAACTATAAAACACTACATCATCTTTATTACCTCTAAGCCCATGGATATTTGTAAAAGCGAGCCTCAAGGACAGAGGAGAATTGGTTTTGTTTGGATTGTTATCTGGTTTTACGGTGATATTTGTTTGGGTTACCATTTCATTACATTTTTGTTTAATGTTAGGTTAGAGGAAGAGTGTTGAGCAAAGAGGGCTGGTTTTGACACCAAGTATACACATAGTGGCCCATTAGCCGAGTCTTGTCTAGAAGTTGTGGTCTCGTGAAAGCCCACCAGAATAGCAGCAGAGCCCTTTCTATGCACGACATGACACTACAACTATCCTGATATACAATTGATGACAGAGCAATCAGGCTAAGCATTTTCAAAGAGTTAGGGCACCTGTACTGCCAGTCTGAAACAGCAGCCAGACAAACTGTCAATCAGTTACCCTCAACCTCTCTGACAAGACTGGTCCAAATATGTCATGTGAGCACAAGTGGCATGCAAGCAAACCCAATTTTTTCAGTTTCTGAGAGAAAGAGTGAAATTTAAAATAAGGAATATAGGAATGGCGTTCAATGCCCTAGTCAGAAAACAAGGTTAAGCACAAGGTGGCTCTGGTGAGTCCCTGGTATTGTACCTTTGGTCTGGCTAATAGACAAAGAAAAAGTGTGAAAGCCAGCAATAGGCAGAGCCTATCTACTCCTTAAGCAAGTTAGGTTTGCAAACAAGGAATTTGTTCAAGTTCTCAGCTTCAGGAAGGTTGTCGACTATGACTGAGAAGGCCTCCCTCTGCCAGTTTTATTAGCAGTTTTCTTTCTCTTGGATGGATTATCTGACAAGATCTACGGGTCCATCACACTAAGAGAGGTAACCATACGTCTGGTTTCTACACTAAGTATTTTTGCACCCCCGCATGAATGAAGATATTGAGTATCTTACTTTAAAGTTTTTCTCTATTCTACATAATAAGCGTAGGATTAGAGATAGCTTCCCCTCTTACATTTACAAGAAATTGTATCTTTCAAGTACTGTGAGAGAATCAATCTGCTCTAGCAACTAATTTGTTTTAAAATAAATGAATAGGATATTACCAATAATTACTTGAATATGTAAGGGAATAAAAAGCAAAGAAAACAAAAGAAATGGTGGGACTAGATCTACATAAAAAGGTTTCACACCACATGGATAGATAGATGCACTTAACTTAGTGTTCTTTCAGCGACCCATGTTGGTCTAGCTAAAACACCACTGTTTCCACGTGCAATGAATTGAGGTGCAAAGATTAGTGTTTATTTGAGAGCAGTAAGAGGGAGGGAGGATCTTCCTTAAGAGCCAAATGTGTGCTTTGATTTTAATACTTCCTTTTATTTACTTGAAACGGTATAATTATCGATTTCTGTATTCATACTTTAAAGCATACAAACTCATAGAAAAAGGATGCATATTTCCAATTTTTCTCTTGTGTCTATACATATATTGATAACTATTACTTATATATTACAAACAAGATGACATGCAAGTAAAATCTGGGAAAATAGTTTGAAGTGGGTAGATAGCACAGAATATAGAAATGGAATAAAATAATACAATAAAATAAATTATTTTCTTTAGTAATATCTATTTTAAAAGGCAGATTAAGGGATGGTTAAAATTTTAAATAGATTTAAAGCTTTTTTTTTTTTTTAATGTAAATCACCCTTACAAAATTTGATTATCGTATTTTATTGTATAACATGGGGAGTAGACTCGCCAGTTAAAATCAATTCAGATAAAAATAGCAGTTTGGAAATGTGCTTAAAAATACACTATAAATACATTTAAAAATAGGAACTAATTTTATAGAAAAGTTAAGATAATAGGATAAAAAATTTACAATTAAATTTTGTTATGCTATCAGTTCGAAACAGACTACAATATTTCGGAATAGGAAAACCTCTTTAGGCCATGGCATGTTGAAGGCAAACACTTCTCATCAGAAGAGGGGTGTAAAGACACATTATACAGAGAAGAAATTTTTTAAAAGATAGTATTGCCTTTATGGAAAGAGGATCAAAGGAAAAACAGGAAGCTGTACTAAGACTAGAGCCGATTCTAGGGCTGCCAGCAACCACTGTAAAAGAGTAATAAAGAATGCAAGAGAGTTGTATGCTCAGTTCGTCCAAAGTAGCTGAGTAGCAGCTTGGTTCCCACCAGTTTCGGCAAATAGCAAACAGGATCCAGAACAAAAGCATGTGCTCAATCCCAACCTTTATCAATAGATCTGAGGTAATCTCGTCAGCATCAGACAAAGCCAAACTCTTTGCCAAGAACTTTGCAACTAATTATACCCTATGCAACCAAGACTGTCAATCCCCCATATTTTAATGAAATGATGCATCTCTCTGCTTGTTTTACAAATATTTTAATGGTAGACGAACTACAAGCTCTTGTACCCCCCCCTCTACGAAAATAACCCGACTAATCCAACAAGCAGCGAAGTCCCATCCCTACACAAAGATCCTTAGAGGTAAGATAGCCTTTTACTCTAATATTTTTTCCCCAGAACTGCTAGACTTTGGAATTCTCCTCCAGGTTCCTGTACTGACATGCAGAAGTTCAAGTGTAATGTGAACAGACACCTTGCTGCGACATAGTACTCCTGCAACTTAGGTCCCTGATAGTAGCCCAGTACATCAAAGTGGTAATGTGCCTTGTTTGGGGCAAAAATGTAATAAAACAAACAGAAAAAAAATGGTAAAACCAAACAGGAAAACCATGTAAAAAATACTTAAGGAGTTGGAGTCGGATAAAAGATTCTGACTCTGACTCCAGGTAAAACCTCCGACACCTTCCGACTTCGCAACCCTGTTAAAAAGCTAGCATACGTTTTAAGATGATTAGCTTTCATATTAATTTTATATTTTGTTATGCTAAAAGCTTATTAAAATAAAAACTTATATTTATCGTATCCTTACACTGAGTAGCAAACCCCTCTCCATTCAAAAAAAAAAAAAAAAAAAAAAAAACTCTAGCACTCTACAGTATTTGAACTGAGTCAAATTTGTTGTCTTTTCTGATTTAATTTCAATAGTTTCGTTTTGACACCCGTTCTCCCAACACTCTGTCTTCCCACTCACCAGTAGTTCCTTTCCCCTTCTCTTTTATACCCGTTCAATAAACTCCTTCACCTAATTTGCATATCTCACATGTAAATTTGCATGACTGTCACAAATGCGACGTCGGCATTTTAACTTTTTTTCTTAGAGGAAAAAAACACGAAACTCATGCTATTCAGGTAAGTTAACCCCCCCCCCGATCTCATGATCACAAACAGGGCAGGGAGGTAGTATCCATCTTTGTTGGGTACTTTTTCGAAGGGGAATAATGTGGCCCTGACTTTCATGCGTACACTCGTCTGTGGGTGAGCTTTCAGTAGACACCTCATCAGTTGGGAGGTTGCGAGCATCAGAATCATTCTCAAACGGATCTGAATTAAAATAGATTAGCCGCTCACTGTCCTCAGAATCACTTTTTGTCACTTGACAAGTGCGTCCAGGTTATTGGTCGAAGGTCTTTAACATGCCTAGGCACCCCATCAACTTTCACAGACTGTAGGCTGATCACTTCAGTAACCTGACCAGTGATATATTTCTGGTTTGGGCAATGGGTTAGCTTCGATACCTTTGATTTGTACATGGAATCTATGTTGCGCATCCCCTGGTGCGGTGGAAGATGAAACATCATCCTTTGGGGTGACGTGCCAGTAAACTGCCTCCAGTATTGAACATTTCTTTCTGGCTGCAATGGTCTTAATGGTTCTATGGCTTCGCTCTATAATACCATTTCCACTTGGTGAGTACGCACATCGAAATCGCAGATGTATGTCCCAATTTTTTGCAAATGACTGGAACTCCTTACTGGTGAAAGCAGTAGTGTCGGCGATCAGTATTTCCGTCAGCGGGCCTCGATCAAGGAAAATACTCTCCAACTGTTCGATTACAATGGTTGTACCTGTCCGGTGCAGTGGCCACCAGATTGCACATCTAGAGGGGCCACAGTCGATAATAGTTAAATTCTTACCATTGTGGTGGGTTCCATTCATTGCCAGTCTGTCCCAGTTCTTTATACCAATTTTTCCTTTTTTTCCAGCGCACAGGTGTTGGATCTATTGATCGACAGGTTTCATATGTTTTCACAAAAGATTTAGCAGCCTCTTTGGACACTTGCAGGTTCACCATCCTGACAAAATATAGAGTTGGTTTTACTCCTGGATGTCCGCTTTGATGATGGATATCAGCCACCCAGTTCCCATCCAGTAGTCTTACTGCTGCGCAACTCCCAAGCACAGGCTCTTCCTTCCTTGAGTAGATCCATCCACCTGCATGGCAATCTGGTGAGACTATCTGCGTGATTCCGATAGAATTTCACGAGTTTTATATCGATGGACAATTCATATTCTTTTGCCAGTAATTTCAAAGTTTCTAACCGTCACCTGATGAGCATTTCACCAGCTGCTTTCATGTTCACACATGCTTTCCCAGTCAAAGTGTCAGAGACCCATTGGTGCACGCACACCAAATCGGTAACTAAGTGTAAAACTGTTGCCGTCTACTAAAGGGCCAAATTGACTCCTTTGAGTGCTGCGTCAAGTTCAGCTAGATTGATGTGTTGAGCGTTGTTAGTAAGACATAGCCAACACGCATCCTCAATAACCATTCCATTCGTCTCCAATACCACTCCTGTGGCTATGTAACTTGCATCCAACCAGACTAACCTCTTTGCTGTCCATGCACCAGGCTCCTCCAATGGGATCCACTTCTCGTATTTGCTCACAGTTCTGCCAACATGTGATAAAGAGATGCATTTTTGATTCGGTCATCCCAGTCTTTCAATACTGCAGTTGCTAAGTGCTTGATAAATGTGACTGCCACCTGGAGCTATCTACATACGGGAACATGACCAATGAGTTTTCCCACAAAGAGAAAATATGCGTGAACGGGTCAATTCATCAGGGATTCCTTGAATTGGACTTCCTTATTTCCATTGCAGTGTGCCATCTCTCTCCCAGATTTGCAAACCCAGAACTCTAGCGCCGTCTTTCAGTTGCACCGGATCCTTGGAAACCAAGCCATAGTCTAAAAAATGTTGTTGTACGCGTGACGCAGAATTACACTTTCATTAATGAAAATATCATCCACATATGCTGATGTGGCATTTTTGATTGCATGGTCCTGAGATATGATCGCGTCTATTACAGACTTCATAATAAGTGGCGCCACATTCAGCCCGAATCCCAACCACGTGAACGAAAGCGCTGACCCTTGAAAATAACTGAAATGGCTATAATGCTTTGTCAATGTCGATTTGAAGAAACACATTAACTCCTTGTCGCCACCACTCTCTTAGTTTCTGTGCACACACTTCTTCATTGGCAGTGAACGAATCCACAAATTCATTCAATTCCCAGTGGTAATCAAGAACTGCTGCCACCGTTGAATTTCTTTCTCATAGGCATCTCTGGCATGACAAGGCATCGTCTATTCTTGCACACTGCTATTTACTGGGAGAGCAACCATTTGCCCATTTCCATGATGCATTCCATTCTTTAATGCGATCATAAGTCACGCCAAAGTCCAGCTCATCGATCGAGATGGCAGCACATTTGTTTAAGCCTCCAAAACGTGCTTCACCTGATTCCGTGAAATGAACTCAGTTTTCTGATGGCATCAATTCCCAGCAGTAGGTCAAAACCCAACAGCTGTTTATCCACGATCAAGGCTTCAATGTTAACAGCAGGAACTTGGCCAGCCTCTACATTTACTCTGCCGTATCCTTGGCAATTCAATGTCCTGTTAGCTGTCAGTACTCCTGCTGACTTCCAAAAGCGACACACAGCTTTACTCACTAAAGTCTGTGAACACCCGAAATCAATTAAAGCCATACACTCTTACCCATCTACACGTACTTTCATGGAGGGAAGAGTCTTAGTGTTTAGTTTGTCAGGGAGGAGACTAATGCTGCTGCCTCATCCCCTTCAGCATTTCTCCGACACCGTGATGATATATGTCCAAGGCCACTACATCTGAAGTAATGTATCTCACGACAGACTTGGCACGTCCGACTGTTCAACCTCTTTTGGCGATTCTGTAAGCAGTCCCTCGCCAAGTGTGTGGGACCACCACACCTGTAGCAAACAAATTTTTCATTATCACAGTGCACATTTGATTCTGTAGGTGATCGTCTAGCAGACGGAGCAGCAGCCAATTCTGCAGGGCCATCATGGTCAATCATGATAGCTCTTGTTCTGGTTAACAGCTGTTCCGTACTCCTAGTTTCCATCCTGGATGAGGCACATAATGCATGTTTAACATGTTGCGGTAGTCCAGACGCAAATGCACATTAGCCAACATTCAGGCAACGGTCCCCAACCAACCGGGCCAGGTGTCGCAGCTCACAGTCTCATTAGGACAAAGTTGTCGAGTGACAAACTGGTCATATGCATTAAATGCATCAATAGCATATGCAGTTATGATCTGTTCTGCATCCACTTTCTGCTCCATACTAAGTTGCCTGTATATGGCCAGAGCTCCACCTCGCAATCTCAATGGCAGGATGCGCTCAACATTTTTCATGGTGCAAAGCTCACACACAAGCTCCACGTTTTAAATCCACTCGATAATGGGCATATCGGCGGCAGCACCACTAAATTCTTGAATCAACCAGACATCAAACATCTTCGTTTCCATAGCCGAAAATAGCTTCTAAAAGCTTCTACAGTATTTGAACCGAGTCAAATTTGTTTTGTTTTTTCTGATTTAATTTCAATAGTTTCGTTTCAACACGCGTTCTCCCAACATGCTGTCTTCCCACTCGCCCATGGTTCCTTTCCCTTCCCCTTTTGTACCCGTTCAACAAACTCCCTCGCCTCCAATGTTACTAAACATTTGTGAATTTTTTTTTCTAGCTTCAAATGCATGAAGTGCATGAGGTCGCCAAGCTAATCAAGAACCTAAATTCCAGTAATGCCCTGATGGCATCCCAATTATAGTGTTAAAAAAGCTTCAACCAGAACTTGCTCCCATACTTACGAAACTGTTTAAGCGCTGCCTTAAGGAGAAGTGCTTTCCCACTCCCTGAAAGACCTCATCAGTTTTCCCTGTATTTAAGAATTCAGGTAATAAGTCATCTCCCTCTCAGTACAGACCAATAAGTCTCCTGTGTGTTATGAGTAAGTTGCTGGAATCCATATTAAATAGAGAAATAGTCAACCACCTCAGCAGGAATAACCTTCTTAGTGACACACAATATGGTTTCCGCTCTGCAAGATCTACCGCAGATGTGCTGACGGTTATATCCCACAGGATTAGTGAATCTCTTGACAAAGGCTTCCTTTCTAGGGCAATTGCTCTTGACATATCAAAGGCCTTCGACAAGGTATGGCATAAGGGTCTACTTCACAAGATTTCCAGCTACGGTATAACTGGAAATGTTTTCTCAATCATTAAATCATTTCTCTCCGATAGGCTCATAAGAGTAGTGGTAGATGGACAAAAATCGGAGGCCTACAATATAAATGCTGGAGTCCCTCAGGGGTCAATCCTAGGCCCAACTCTCTTCCTGATCTACATCAATGACCTCCCTAAACACATACTTAAATCATTCGTTGACATCTATGCTGATGACACGACCATCTACAGCAACACATCAAAGGCTGTAAATGACAAAGTTCTCTCTGATTCTCTCTCCTCTGATCTTGAGCGCGTGGTTCAATGGGGGAAGATGTGGCTGATTACCTTTAATGCATCCAAAACCAAACTCCTATCCTTACATCATCAATGCTCTGATCCCCATCTGGCATCAATTGTGATGGATGGCTCTCGTCTGGGTGAGGCCCTGTGTTTTGACAAGCTTCTGGGTTTGACCTTTACTCCTGATCTGAAATGGAACACATACATCAAGTCTGTTGCCAAGGTCGCTGGAAAGATGGTGGGATCCTTCTACCGCTCCAGAAGATATCTCACTACTGGTCTCTATCTATATAAAAGCTAAGTACGTCCAAGGATGGAATACTGTTGCCATATCTGGGCAGGAGCTGCTAAAAATAGCCTATCCTACCTTGACAGAGTACAAAATAGACTTTGTGGCTCAGTGGAGGATGCCCTTTTCTCTACTCTGCAACCTCTCTTCCACAGAAGAGACGTTGCGAGCATATCCTTGTTTTATCGTTATTTCCATGGCAGGTGCTCGTCTGAACTCCAATCTCTGGTCCCCCCTCGCCAATCTTTCACGAAAAACACCCGTCTAGCTGAATCCACTGTGAAAAATTTCCCCCACTCTATATCTGTGCCTAAATCAAAACGCGGATTCCATGAACAAAGCTTCTGTCTTAGAATTGCACGCCTGTGGAACTCTGTTCCGTCTGCCTGCTTCCCACCGGACTACAACTTGGATGTCTTCAAGTCCAATGTTAACAAATTCCTAATGAAACACCCCCTTAAGTAAACACTTCATCAAATCTCCACACTAACGTAGTGTACTTGCAATAACCCTTATCCCTGAGTGGCTTCCGGGTCTTGATAGGTGGTGATCACTGTGTAAAAAAAAAAATGCTTATATTTCAATTGCATTAGGGATGAATTTTGATAATTTTAAAACTAAGTCTTCTATTAATTTATATTTTATGAATTTCCTATTTTCGTACAGTAAAATGTAATTTTCTATGAACATTACTAATATAATGATATGCTAAGGCAATTTCCCATTTGAAAAAAGATCGCCTAAGATTTACTGCAAAAAAAAAAAAAAAAAAAAATTCAATTTCAATGAAATATTGAACTAAAATATCCTTCAGGCTAGGATTAAATTCAAAGAAGGTATAATAATAATATCATTGGATACATGTTTGCGTCGGATGTCCATAGAATGTCGGGTGTATAAGTAAAAGAGTCATCTGTTCCTGATAAAAGGAAGTCCCCATGGAGTTATCTCTCCTGATAGCAAGTTACCAGGCAGTGAACTCCTGATAGCTATATATAGAGGGCAGATGTGGGTGGCCATTTGCTTTTTGTGCGGATCTTAGCAGCAATTTGGAAGTACATTTTCCTACTTTACATAGAATAGAATACATACTGTAAAGCTTGGATATTGAACTTACTTACCAGTGGCGTAGCTAGAGTAAATGTCATCCAGGGCGGTCTGCGGTCTGCTCAAATGTCATTCCACTGACATCGTGTCACCCCTCCTTTGCTGCCACCTGGACCTCCGCCCCCTTAGATACGACATACACACACACATATATATAAAACCACTTAATTCTTTTTCCAATTATTTTTTTACATTTAAAAGAAAATGAAATGTCATTAAATGATTTCAAATTAAAAACTACAAAAATGCAAGGTTTAGAGTTTTCAATAAACATCGGCAAAAATATTCTTCAGTTACTAATTAAAAAAAAAATGTAAAAGTTTTTAATATTTTAGAAAAGATTAAAAACTTTACATAATATATGATAAATAAATCCTATTTTCAGACTATTTTTGCACCTTAGCCTGACTAAGAAAAGAAATGCTTCACAGTCAACTGAACATGTTGGTGGCAAAAAAAAAAAAAAAAAAGAAGTTAGTGACATCAGAGAGCTCCAAAACTGTGTGCGACACCTTGAGAACTTTATTCTGTACTTACAGTGTATCTGAAGCAATCTTTTTGGACATAGGACAACTGTTTGAATTCCAGGAGTATGACCCCCTTTTTGAGCAACTAAAAGTAACAGTCGCATAGAGTAAACCGTTAAGACTGCAAAATGTATACTAGCCAACAGCATAGACGCCTGTGACATGATCAGGCTGTTCAGGCTACACTAACCTATAAAAATATCCCCTTTTAAGCCCTTGGCAGGTCTCCAGCCATAATGCCATATGGTAAAGTCATTAAAGACCACCTTCCTGTGCTACAAGATAAATACCAAATATGGAAACAATGAAAAGAAAAATAGGTGAACCAAAGAAGTTGGCAATGGCAAAGAGGCATATGCAGAATGAACAGGTCTTCAACCAACTATGACGTCCACTCCAGGAACTCCAAATCAGAGACTTTGTTCAGATCCAGAACTAAGATGGTAATTATCCATACTGATGGACGAAGATGGGAGGATCTTGGAGGCAGATGGAAACTGACAGTACCAAGTGGGAACAATCGAATAACATTGCGCAATTATAATTTCTTTGTAAAACATACCCAGCTGTGAATGGCCCACATTACACCACACCAGGAACTTTAAATCCATCCACAAACTCTGAGCCCCTACAGAAACAACTTCCGGAAGAAGCAATTGAGGTCAAATGGCACATCAATGTCTGATGGGCCAGCAAACATGAAGCAATAGAAATTGATAACAGGAAGATGTACTCAGTTTCCAAGCATTAAGACAACCTTCAAGAGCACCAAGAAACTTATCGCTACAAATGCACAAAAAAAATCAGTTTACTACAAAAATGACCACAAAAATACATACCATGGTCACAGGAGGTAGGTGGTGGGCATGTATAGTTAAAAACGTTATCTGCTCCTGATAAAAGGCAGTGCCTGTAGAATTATCTCCCCTGATAACAGGAAGTAACCAGGGAGTGATGTCCCTTGATAGCTATATACAGAGGACATATGAGGGTGGCTATTTGCTTTTTGTGTGGATCTTAAAAGCTGGAAAGACACATTTTCCCACTTTACAAGTGGAAGAGGTATGCTAAAAGCAAGCAACATGACAGAAACTTTTAAAAATACTGAGGTTACACCTAGTTTTTTTGTACTATTATGTTAATAAAGAAAGCAAGTGTGGAATTTCCACATGGTCATATTAATATATAGAAGAGTGATGATATGACAAATATTATCGTCTCTTGTTCATTTGTCATTATGTGACAGGATCTCCTGCTCAGGTCAGCAACTGACCTCTAACCTCATCGGAAACTTTGGCTTGTGATCGTCTCTATCGGGAGATCTTCACAAAAATTGTTGAGCATATCATCTGTGTTGATTTCTGCTGAAAAGCAAAAATAAAGCTTCGCATGCACGGCGGAAAAGACAGACAGACTCAGTTTTTTTTTTAACTACGAAAAAGTTAATTTCACAAAAGTTACAGGTTTTACATAGGTACATCGTTCAGTTCACCAAAACATGAAAGTTCTCACAAAATCTTATTCTTCGTTCATTGGATGGCAGTCAGGATAGATTGTGAGGGGTGTGGGGCATTCTGGGAGCGTGTGTCCTTCTCGAGATTTAGCTTCAATCTGTCTCTCTTGACCTGGGTGGCTGTTCTCATAGTAAGGTGACGGGGGGAGCGGAATCTGCTGAACGAATCAGGACCAAACACGTTTCTGGGGAATTCCAGATCCAAATTGCATGTGTGCATTTCAGCAATTCGTCTGCAGTTCCAAAAATCTGGGACCAAAAATGAAATCCTTTCAAAGGGTCAAATCCTGTCAATTTTCTCTACTCAGAAACCCAGAACGTCCGAGCTGGGGTTCTTCAGGCCAGACAATGTCATTGTTCCTTATTCTGACATTTCTTATTCTTTTAAACAATAAAAAATATCTGACAATAACTCGACTCTTTTTATTGGTTACCTGTCGCTGTCCAGGATTCAATTAATGTTTAATGGACAATCTCGGCATATTTACCCGGTCTTATTCAGAGTTTTAGGGGATTTCAACCTCCTCAATGGGGAGCCATACCGCTCCTCTAGATGGTGACGTCACAATTATAGTTTCAACAGATAATTAACCAAACACTTCCAAAACAAATCTTTATCTTCTACCACTTCCTTAAGCATGTTTCATGAAATGGTATGTGCATTTCATCCTTGTTTAAAAATTATTATAGAATGCCTCACTCAAATACATATTCCCAAAGATGATAGCAAATACCTTTACTCTCTAACCATTGTCTCCCTATTCGCCTAACATCACTGCCAGAAGATATTTAATAGGTATCATCATTTATATAACACTACTTCTCATATTTACAGAATTGCAATATTTCCAGAGTTTCCATATTTCCTTAAAATATTACATTATATATACACGTATTGCATTAAACAGAATATTCATACTTATATTTCTTTAAACAATTACAAAACGTTTAATCTATCATACGAATTATCATACACTTAAAATAATTCATACCATAATGCTTCTTCACTTCTCATATGTATAAACGTACAAAATTGTGATCCACAACCATACCAAAATCATTAAAACATATTGCATTAAACATACAGTTCATGCTTATTAGATTTCCTTAAATTATTACAAACAATTCATCTATAAAACGTTACCACTAATATACCAATTTACTATTGCACTTAGTGTCATCCATACATCGATAGCTAGTTTGTCAGCATTAATGAAAAAATGATTCACCGAACATCTCATTTGAGAAATTGCATGCAATTTTACGACATTTACAGGTACATTTTCTTTCACAAATCTCTTAACAATTTCAGCAATTTTCTTAAAAGTTTTACTTATATTATTATGCATAATTTATTCACACTGGAAACCAGTCTGTCTTTCATTTTTTAAAGACGAGATGATTAATTCTGTATTTACATGTCAAGTTGTCATTTTTCCCCCCATTTACAACACACAAACATTACACAGTTCAAGTGAATTTTAATGCCTACTATAGAGAACGTGAATACCTACTAGAAACTAACCTTGAGTTTCTCTGCTCTCTCTGTCAGAACAACCTAGCATGTGGATACTTCCCCCCGCAAGTAAACCCTGACCAAATATTCAAAATAAAATTGTAATCGAGGCTCAAATAAAATCCACATAGGTTTCACTAAATCAAACTGGCTTGTATGAGGATCGAAACATCTTTAAGCGATATTGCATCTTGTAACAACACTAAGCTGGATACTCCACCAGACTAGAGGAATTCTTGTCCTGGAGTCCACATAAGATCAAGAGATCAAAAGAAAGATATACTATAACATAGTTAACTTGTCAATAAGTGAGAGAAAAATTATTAATTCTTAACTTTTTTACTAACTCAACGTTTGAGATGTAGAAGAGACCTTCAAATTTGAATATCTTTGTATCTGATACAGAAATCAAGCGCTAACCACCAGAAAAGGATGCCTGGATTTTTGCGAACTAAATTAAATTCTAGTTTCTATTTTGACACTATAATTAAACTTCCATCTTGTCCTGTAGTTATGGAGAAATCGTTCCTAACCAAATAATTGTTTCTTCTACTTTTCATTAATTATACAAAGACATTTACAATTAAAATGTTGTATCAGGCCTGACACTATAATTAATACTTTCTCTCATCAGTCCATTAACGAGAAATCCTCGCTCATTATCAAACAACAGGCCGCAAAATACAAAAATAAAGTAACAAAAATATAAATACGCAATTCAAAATCGTCTTTACTGATTTTTCATGTAAAATTAAATTTGGAGATTTTCTGTTTCTGGAAATCGTAAGTTTAAAACCAGATCGTTACAACACGTTACAAAGTAAATAAACAACCATGATGCTTCTGCATAACTTGAACAGAAATATTTTTGTTACATTTCAGAAAAATATAATCATTTACTTTTTTTAAACTCCAATACAAATTTCGGTACAAACATTTACGAACAAATGAGGTCATTGTATAAAAAACGGAACCCACATTTAAGTTAAAAATCAACATATTTCTGCACTTTACGAAATGTACAGATTTAGAAAGCTATTATCACGATGTTAACTATTCTGTACTTATTATTCTTTCTCGGATAACACCAAGACAAAGACTGCTAGTATAACATAACAAGCAACTTCTCAAAAATGATTGTTTAGATTCTGAACTGAATCAGACATCAAGTATTTCTACAAATTGCTCTTTAAAAAATGTGCTAAATTTTTTTTTTTTAATCAACAATAATGTAACTCCCATACATTTTTTGTATTCCACTTGTACTCCCTTGTATTATTTATCTTTTATTTTGTTTTTATAACTTCAATTTTTGGACAAAACTATTAATTTAAATAAACAGCAATGTCGGCTCCTTGGAAAAGATGTCACAGATTCTAGTGCAAAATTTTTTTTTTAGTTCAGCCGGCATTGAGAGTGAACGTGGATTTCTAGCTCACCGTGAGTGTGAATTCCCAAAACATTTAATTTCTTAAAGAACCATCTTGTGAGAATCACACCAGAGATTTACGATTATATTCAATTCTTCCTTTGAAAGAAACGAACTTTATTTAAAGAATTTTTAAGCATTTAAACTGGCAAATTCTTTGAGCATTACGGGGTACTTCTCATTTTATATCTATTATTATGTTTGTTTGAAGCATTCAAATTAACAGAGATTAGAGCATTCCTGTAATGATCTGGTTCGTGTTGATTGCAGTGGGATGTTAGTTCTGTGCAGTTCTAGGATGTCTACCTTCCCAGGTTTTGTCTTCTCTCTTTGCTAATCTTCATTGTTAATCACCTGAGGCACCGTTACTGGTGAATGCCAAAGTCTGCCCACCCACTTTTTGCAGGTCAGAGTGCCCCTCCTCAGGAGCGCTGACTTCTGAATCCCACTTTCAAACCCTGGTGTCACAGTTTTTGCAGTCAGGGAAAATTAAATACCTACTAAAAAAAGTTGTTTATTTTGGTTTATTGGAGTCAGTAAGTATGCTGTTTTTATTGTTACTTTGACATTTTTGAATGCCCTCAAGGGAAATTTTTTGCAACCTTGTACCTCACCTCAGAGAACTTTCTGTAAAATAAGATCTTTTTCTCTTCATTTTAAGACCACTTAACCCTATTTCTTTTCTCTCCCAACTCGAATTTATTTGAAAACTGATAAATTTCTGACAAATGCTTAAGATTTATTTAAAAAAAAAAGAAAGAAAAAAAAAAAAAAGACACTTGAGAAACTAGGTCACAACATCCATTAAAAAGATTACAATATTATTCAAATGAGTTTATCTTCAACTTCATTGCTTGCCTGATAATCAAGGAATGTACATATTTGTAGGCAGACATAATTTCCTAAGATTAGTAAAACAGGAGGTCATGAATGTCAAGTAACATTTCTTTGATTTGCCAAAATCTCTACGGTTTGGAAATCAAATATGTCAGCAATTTATTTCCTGGCAATATATCCCAATAATAAGTACATCAAATAAAACAAAAAATTATGCAAACATATGTAAAAATAAAATGTGTTAAAAGTTACTTAAACATTTTAACTCTTTCACCCCAAACAACTTGAACGTAAGGGGCTACTATTAAGGATCGTGTCAAATAAGAGATTGAAAGGATTAAGTGGCAACATGCCTTTTCACATTACATTTAAACTTCTGCGTGACAGTACAGCAAGGTAAATAGGAACCACAGAGGGAATTCCAAAGTCT